>NC_143258.1:2364204-2667557 GCF_984573655.1 Nuphar pumila | reverse complement strand
GTCTATGACTATAATAGACAGAATAAAACTGAGGGGACCTGGTTCCCAGGGATGCAAATGGATCGGATCCAGTATGAGCAAGCATTTTATGATTGTTGGTTATTCCGAGCCGATCCGAATCCGATCTGTTTGCATAAGTGGTCCCGATTTGAATAGTTGAGATCAGGGCTTTTTGTGTTGGGTATCAAGAACCAAACTTTTTTTTTTGGCCATTAGCATGCTTGTCATGATGTATATGATATGTAGTGAATACATTTATTGAATAGCTCTTTTATGTATCTTCATGGAGAAATGGGACCCCTGACATTACCTTCATTAACTGCAACACTTCTAAAGTATTGGACCGGTTACAACTCCTGCTGCATTGATGTTGATTGGTCTTATAAATATAGAACCGTTTTCATTGAAAATCAATCTAGAATTGGTGTGCGTTTTACTAAATGAAATGGACATCACACTAAATTGGGCTTCAATACTCTGACCAATTTGCTGAGCCTTCTCTCTCTCTCTCTCTCTCTCTCTCTCTCTCTCTCTCTCTCTCTCTCTCTATATATATATATATATATATATATATATATATATATATATATATATATATATAAAGAGAGAGAAATGGGTCAGTGCACTTTTTGTGCCTACCACCAGTGGATAGGGGTTTTCAAGTTGTTTTTCAAAAATCTGACCCTGCAGAAGATGTATTCTGAATGATTTATTTGCTAAGAAATCATGCTTGGATTATGTTTTTTTTTAAGAAAAAAATTGTTCTTTTAAGCATTGAATATTTTTTTTTTAAATTGTAAACCGATGATTTTTGAATCTTATAAAAACCTAACTTGGTTTTGGAATCGGACTATCCAAAAGTCGATTCTCATACAATCAAGCATGTAGATCATATCTGTATGGCCAGATTTAAAAAAAAATAAAAACAATCTTTGCAAAGCAGGGTAGGTACAAGGCACCTACCCATTACTCTCTCTCTCTCTCTCTCTCTCTCTCTCTCTCTCTATATATATATATATATATATATATCAACCTTTTTACTAGAATTCACCATTTTTTTACAGGCAAGCGGGGTTAGGCGTGCAGACCCTCTACCGGTTATGCAACTGTACCATTGGGTTTTGAACTTGCAACGGCCCAACACAAGGTGACAGGTACTAACTGCTCCTACCAAACAAGCAGAGACCCGTTGGTGGAATTCACCACATTGAACACATCAATTCCACCTTCTAATCAAAACCAGGACATGGTTTGTTTTTCTTAAATGAGATCCAACAGAAATCCAAAATTTTACAGACCCTATCCAACTTGCTTATCTGATAATCCCTGATTTGGACTTAGGCTCAAAGCAAAGTGCTTGGTACCGTAGTCTCTGAAGGCTTCGCAGGGACAAACATGTAGTCTCACGAAAACTCACTTGCATTCTGCTTTCTGCTCCACTCACAAACTTGCACGCTTTGACAAGCTTTTGTAGTAGATCATTTTGTAAGAAAAAAAAACATATTTAGATTATTGATAAAGGAAAACTACTTTGATAAATTTACTAGAAGGATATTGAAAGTAGAAATAACGTTCTTCATGAACTTAATAAATTTTCACTAGATATATAGTGTACGAGTTTCAATCGTAATCTAGAACAAAGTTACCGGAAGCTTCTTAGATAGGTAGGAAGCTCGCTTCGAAAGCATAATACTTCTTGCTTTCGAAACTTGATGAGAACCTGGATTCTCCTAATCTTTTCCTATGCTTTCCACACGCTTCATCTATCCTTCTTATATGTTTTCTTACTCAACTTTTCATGTTTTTTGTCTTTTCTATCACTCTTCTCACTCGTTTCCACGTGCTTTCTTTAAACTGATAGTTATCATTTTTAGATTTTTGTTAAAAATTTAATTCTTACACTAAAAAAACTATGAAATTTAATGATAATAATTTTTATTTTAGTTTTTATTTGTATTTCATTTTGATTCTTGTTCAATTCTTATATTTTTCTTTTTTTATTCCTCACTTTCCGCTCCCTATACATTTTAAAATGCATTGCTTCTCGCTTCCGCTTTTAGTATTGTTTTCTGCTTCAACTTCTTAGTCTGGCAACCTTAATTTAGAATACTATAAAAAAACTTTGTAATAACATAACATTCCAATATAAGAAATTCCTTGTAGATGGCGTAAATGTAGTGAGTAGGAATTTTTTCACTAATGATTACACTATTGGATGGTAACCATGAGGCAATTCTATTAGCTAGACCATTAATATAGATTAAAAAAATAACATACTTGCCATTAATGAGTTTTTCTTATAGTCATAAACACCATTAGGAAGTAAGTTAAACCCAATGTCCAACTCATTAAAGATTAATTAAAAGCTGTATTAATTATCAGAGCTTTTCTTATTTATGAAAAGAGAGGTAGTTCATCAATGCAAGTTGCACCAGCTTTAGGGTACATTTGCATGCTGCGGAAACCCACACAACCCGGTGTGTTTCCGTCGGACCCACCGGAGCAACTCAAATAAGTTTCGGATCCAGAACAGCTAAATACATGGAGATTCAGATTGGATCAGGAACATACAAAAATTGCAAAGCTAATAAATCTAAGTGTAGTGCTTGGTGTGTTGATCTTTTTTGGAAAGAGAGTGTGTGAGAGTTGTGTATTTTAAAAATAGGCCCGAGACAACCGGCTGTACTTGATATTTTGCTATTATAATCTAAATAGATAATAGGGAAAGGTGCACAAGGAATTACTTCTAAATGAATCAATAAATCCTATGTAAGAACCATAGCATTTCATAAATCTCTTAAATTATGATTTTTTATTTGCAACTAAACAAAATTTGTCAAATGAAACTATTATTTAATTCTTATGTAAAGTTTTTTTTCTTACAAAAGAATAATTAAATCATTATTTAATAAGGTTTATGAGTTTTATAGGTTTTTTTTTTATTTAAAAAACACAAAATACTTTTGCTTTACTATGTCAAGAAAAAATTTATTATTCCTGAAACAGCAAAAGGAGATACATCAGTTAAAAGCAGCATAGCGTGGCACTCGTGCTATCTTAAATATTGCATTAATGACCATACTTTATTTGTGTCAGTATATGTTTGAGTAATATTTATTTTTATGAATAACTAATATTTTACAAAAATAAAATTATTGTATATTAGAACAACCGGAGGGCATAGTGATATAAGAATTTTCCTTCTCCAAAAAAAAAAAAGAGAATTTTATGCAAATTAACCCTCGTCACAAGTAAAATTTTGATCCAAATACATTGCAAACATATAGTAACACAAAGGTTAAGAAAAAAAAAACTCACCGAGGTGGTATCCCATGTGGTAAGCGGGGTCATGTGTTAAGCTGAAGGCCCAGGATCGAATCCCTCTGCCACATGGGGGCGGCTGTTGTTTTGGTAGAGCCCATCTAACCCCAGCTTGAAAAAGAATATGTTCTTATTCTCCTTATTTATACCTGCCATCATCGTTCCAACAACATAAAACTCTGAGGATAGGACCCTTGCCCCCAGGGCCTATGCTACACGTTGGCTTGCGTAGAGGGGTGACACCCCATGGGAATCGAACCTTGACTGTCCTTTTAGCAGCCAAGGCTCCACCCCACTAAGCCAACCCCCTTGGTGCAACTTAGTTGATTAAAAGCATGATTTTAGTAGTTGAACAAGGATAAACACATCCACAAATTAACAACAACAACAAGGCCTTCATCCCAAACAATTGGGGTCGGCGATATAAACCAAAAAGAAAATCATTTTGGGTCCTCCACATGAATCCTTCTCCTCCAAACACATCCACAGATTAAGATTAAAAAAAACAATTCTTTTTTTTTAAGTGGTTAGGACGGTTAGGATATAAGGACCTACCAATTACTCTTCTAACTTGTGTTCTTGTTTATTTAAGATTCCTCATATAAAACATCTAACCTAAATTTGACATGATTTTTCGAGACTATTGGCAAACATATTTCATTTTTTTATATAGCTCATCAACTGGCTATGGCCTCCAAGTTAGTTAATGATGATGATCTGATGTTACTTATATTATTAGGGTTACTCATGAGTGAATATGGGCTTTCAGAACTTCTTTGAATACTTGGTCAGAACCATCCACCCCTCAAATCAGACTTAATATTCTAGTTATTAAGGGAACCGAACAAATCAGCCAAGAGGAAACTTTCAAAGAGGCCAAAATAATAACCTATATAATAACCAAAATCAGGAAAAACGGAGCAATAACTAGCAGAATATAACTAGTGGAGAATTAATATTAAAGAAAAAAATAAGTGTTGAAAAAGAAAACTTATTGTAGATAAGATCTCCATTGGGGAAGGTAAGGAAGGGAGAGAACACAACTGGACCACCAAAATTGGTGGCTTAAAATGCTTGACAAAACTCCATCAAACCTCACCACAAGGAGGAAATCACAATTGTCCTGCATGAAGTTGATAGGTGCATGGATGTGTGTTTTCTCACATATGCATAACAAGACTCAATAGATAAGGACACTTCACTGTTGAACACCAAATTGGCTTTTTAGATAGAGCCAATGTGTACAAGATTGTCTGACTCACATAATTTACAAGGGGGATGATATCAT
The DNA here is from genome assembly GCF_984573655.1 of Nuphar pumila. Lineage (NCBI taxonomy): Eukaryota > Viridiplantae > Streptophyta > Magnoliopsida > Nymphaeales > Nymphaeaceae > Nuphar > Nuphar pumila. The sequence continues at coordinate 2,662,948 of NC_143258.1, read as the reverse complement.
GCATGATTCCATACCAAAAAGGTCGATTTTATAGAAAATATGTGAAACCATATCATAAAGGACAAGACTATTGATAAAAATATATCTTTGAGGTTGACGCACACTACATAGATCCAATGTACATGACCTTTCCATCCAAAAGAGGACCCCATACTTGGTTTTCAAACAGATGAATGATAGGTGCAGCAAAGCAAACCAAAAAAGCAAAACCCCTTTTTGAAATTTTCTTAAATTATATATCAAAAGAAAGCATATAAAATTCCCTATTGCTCCACCCCTTTAATGTCCACATGATGTAATCATTTATAAGGGCACATTCTAGGAAGCTTCCAAAAATCATTGTTAAATAGGAAGAGCCCATAACAAAGAGAAGTTTGGCCTTTGTGTTTGTAGAAAGTTAAGTCGCTTGCGTTTGCAATCAAACCACTTGCCTGTTTTTAGTTTACAGGTGAAGCTCTCACCTATGCCTATTTCTTACTTATACTTAAAATTCACAAGGTCACTTTTTTTTTTATATTTAAACAAAGAAAAACAGCGCTGGCTCTGCCTGCCAAACTTAGGGTCACTGTCCCGGTAGCGTAAAACTTTGTGTGCTTACCCCTTGTCCTCAGAAAGTCGTCAGGCTTCGGCTTGCACAAGAAGTGATGCCCATAAGATTTGAACCTAGATTGCTTGCCTAGCAAGTTAGACCACATTCCACTACGCCAAATCCCTTTGGGGCTCACAAGGGCACTTACACATTCGACGACAACAACAACAACAACAACAACAACAACAACAATGCCTTCATCCCAAACAATTGGGGTCGGCGGTCGCTTACACATTCATTTTTTTTATTTTTTAGACCAGTTTAATAAAAACCCTCTTTGTCACTGATTGCACATTAGCAGGCCTCAATGTGTAAAACCATGGAGGTCTTCTCCCCTATCCCCATCCTCCTCCATTAAAAAAAAAATGTATCCTCTTTGTCATCTTTACGGCAAGGGATGCCTTCATGGGTTTCGAACTATGGTCATCCCATGTCAGGTGACAAACACGGTTGCCCCTAACCAGGAAGCACACTTGCATAATCATTTTCAAGATTAACAATATCAAATTAAAAATTTTCATTCTACTTAATATTTATATAAAGCTTATAAAGACCACAATAAATGACAATGCAAAGTCTTCTTCCAAGCGATGTATAGAGCTTTCTTTTGTGGAAACTAACTCCAAACCATTCCTACCAACGGGGGCTCCCTTGTCTGGCAGGAGCAGTTAGTGCACGTCACCTTGTGTTGAGGCGTTGCTTGTTCGAATCCCAATGATATATGGTTGTATAACTGGTAGGGGTCTGCCTAACCCTAGCTTTCTCTGTCGAAAAAAGAAAGCAATTTCAAGCCTAGTCATTGTTAGGAGCAGGTCAGATCATATTGTATATAACTGATTATGAGCAATTTCAAGCCTAGTTATTCTTGAAGTCCCTGCTACATTTCTTACTTTTGATGGAGATGTGGGTTGCACTCTCACTATTCGGAAATGAGATGTGTGGTGGAGATTGAATGCAACCATTGATCGGTCTGATCTGGTGATTGCCCATCAATAAGGGGCTTCTCAAAGAGCCAATTAATGGAAGAGTTTGATTATCAGTCCCAAGGCCCACCATGGATAGATACTTGATAGCATCAATATAATCCAAAGTAGCATGATTTGGGTTTTAATTACCCGCCTTAAGTATGACAGGCAAAGCCAGTGCGGCTAGGTCTCTAATCCTGGGTAGGGGTGGCAAAACCTGACACGACCCGCCAACCCGCCTCTTAGGCGGGTTCGGGTTGAGCTTAAGCCAACCCGTTTAATAAACGGGTCAACCCGCATAACCCGTTTATTAAACAGGTCGGGTTCGGGTTGGGGGTATGCCAACCCGCCAACCCGGCTGACCCGTTTAATAAACGGGTTAGGCGAGTGGGTCAACCCGCCAACCCGACCTGCCAACCCATCTGCCAACCCGTCAACCTGACCCGTCGACCCGCCAACCCGACCCGCGAACCTGAGAACCCGTTTACCTGACCCAACCCATTTATTAAATGGGTTGGCGGGTCGTGTTGGGTTACCCGTTTATTAAACGGGTCGGGTTCGTGTTTGCCACAGCCGACCCATTTAATAAAGGGGTCGGGTTCGGGTTGAGGTATGCTGACCCTCCAACCCGTCGGGTCGACCCGCCAACCCGACACGATTGCCACCCCTAATCCTGGGGGTGGTGGTTTCTTCATGTAAATATAAAAAAAATAAACATAATAATTAACATAATTGCTTTCTAAAATACTACATTCAAACCAATGTTGCGCAAATTGGTTATGAACCAAACCGGTTTTCCAAAAAGGGCCTGAATCAGATCGAATTGAATCTCTTTGAACTCATCTATTTTAAATTTATTTTTTTAAGAAATACAAAAAATCATAATAAATTATCCAAAAATTATAGAAATGAAATAAATGGTGACTTATAGTGTTCAATAAAACTCTAAAATACACATCCAATGCCTCAACAAAAAATGATTATTTGAAACGAAAAAAATCGATTCAACCTTGATTTAGGCAATAGGGATACTGCCAATTCCCGTCGAATCGTGTGATTTTCAATGGGTCCTGGATCAGACCTTGTATTGAACCAATTTGATGCAAATGCAATTCGATTCTTACAACACCGATCCAAAAAATAGTATGATCTAGAGGGTTCGACACTAGATGGCTGTTTTGGTCTTTTTATCCCACTCCAAGCAATTGCTCGTCTATCTTCCTTTTGATAGTTTGTTTTGTTCTTTAGCTCTTCTAGTAAAGTGGGGATCAACCTAAGACCCTCTTGGTCCCAACCAATAAGTTCCATCATGGGGCCCACCGTTGTGGTTTCTAACTTTTTGGAATGAAAATTACTAATGTGTACATGAGTCAATCCGCATGGACAAAAAAGGGCCAACCCTAGTAGCTTTTGACCTCTTGTGGACAAAAGCATCCTTTTGCAGTGATGGGCCTTTGATGATAGCAAGGCTGCAAGTTTGGGTGTCCAACAACACATCCTTGGTTTGTTGGGAAAGGGTTGCAGCAGATCCAACTGGAAAACAGTTATTTACACCATTTTTTTTACAATGGAATCAAATTATAATATTTTAGTTAAAGTTTATTTTTAATCACTTCAATTTAAAACATATTTTCATCAATATATATATATATATATATATATATAGAGAGAGAGAGAGAGAGAGAGAGAGAGAGATGCTTGTGATATGTGTTTGATTGGTTTTTTTGCTCTTCTGGTGATTTTTTTTCAGTTTCGGCCCTATAAATGTGTTGGGCATCGTCGAAGAATCCACACTTGGATTATGTATTTTTGATAAAAAATTTGATATTTGGAGCCTAAAAAATTTATAAAGATTTTGTACCATTGAATTTTTGAACTTTATAAAAACCCACCTATGTGTCATAATCAAACACTTGAAGAGCTGATACCTATAAAATCAAGTATTTGTATGGTCAAAATTTAAAAATGGAATGAAAAAACATGAAAAACTCATCAAAACATGTATCACAAGCACCGGTCAAGTACTATATATATAAAGAGAGACAAGGAGGCCATTAAATAGTCCACACACCTGTCTTTCCCTTCAAGCATCATGTTTAAAATGTTTTTTTCTTTTATGGATCATATTTAAAGATTTTTTTTTATTAAATATGATCATATGGATGTGATCTACATGGTTAAAAACATATGAATAGACTCTTGGATCAAAGTTTTTGTATTAACATAATCTATCAATTCAATTGATTGAATCGATCAAAACACTTTTAAAACTAATTGCTATTTTTTAATTAAAGCAAGTCATTTGTTTTGAAAGTCTACACTGATTGGTGCCTATTGTTGCCTATGGAGTTTTTGAAGGGCTCTTTTTTCATGTTTTTCTCGAATCTGATTGTATATATGTGTTGTACTTTGCTTGATTTTATAAGAATGGATTCTTGTATCATTCGATTCTGATGGGTAGGTAGGTTTTTATAAAGTTTAAAAATTGATGGTGTAAATTTTTATAAATATCACAAATATTTAAGGCCTAAAAATCATATTTTTTTATTAAAAAAAACAATCCAAGTATTGTTTTCTAGCAAATCAACCATGACTAACACGTCTGTATGGTCAAATTTGAGAAAAACAACTCAAAACCCCCTTATTTTCTCACGGTGAGCTGTTGTAGACACTTTATAAGAACACAGGCAGCTACGCTATTCTCATATATATATATATATATATATATATATATATATATATATATAGAGAGAGAGAGAGAGAGAGAGAGGTGCCTGATGCTTTTTTGTGCCTACCTTTCTGACAATGTTGTGAACTACATGTTTGATTTTATGGGAATGGACTTTTGGATTGTCTGATTCCAACACCAACTTAGGTTTCCATAGGATTAAAAAATCAAAAGTCTACAATTTAAAAAAATAATCAATACTAAAAAATTAGTTTTTTCTCAAGAAAACATGATTCATGTGATTTTCCAGTAAATCGATCATAATAACCCCTATCCAAGCTCAGTAGGCATAAAGCACTCTCTCTCTCTCTATATATATATATATATATGGATTAAACTCTATTTCATCAAGTTTCATTAAAAGCTAAATTTGGATTCGGATCTACTGCATAAAAATTCAATTCAAATGTGAATCTAGCATGATCTGACCAGGATCCAATCCCTTTGCACCTGTAAGTATGCAAAGGCACATCGAATCCCGACCTGAATCAAAGCAAGCTCTCATACCCTTGTCAATTTGTCATTACCGTCCAACCACACGCACCCGACCCGTTCACGTCATCAACCCAGACTTGCGGACTCCCATGTCTCCTCCAGTAGGGGTGGCAAAATCTGACACGACCCACCAACCCGCTTCTTAGGCGGGTTTGGGTTTGGCTTAAACGGGTTCGTGTCGTAAATGGGTCAACCCGCCTAACCCGTTTATTAAACGGGTCGGGTTCGTGTTAGGGGTATGCCAACCCGCCAACCCGGCTGACCCGTTTAATAAACGGGTTAGGCGGTTGGGTCAACTCGTTTACCCAAACCCGACCCACCAACTCATTTACCCGACCCGCCAACCCGCCCCCTAACACAAACCCGACCCGCCAACCCATTTATTAAACGGGTTAACCGTGTCATGTCGGGTTACCCGTTTAATAAATGGGTCGAGTTCGTGTTTGCCACAGCCGACCCGTTTAATAAACGGGTCGGGTTCGTGTTGAGGTATGCTGACTCGCCAACCCGCCGATACGACCCGATTGCCACCCCTATCATCCAGGTCCCAGTGGCCCTCCCCTTTTACGATGGGCCCCACAGAAAATGGGACCGACTCTCGAGCCCTTTTCTTTCCCTCGAAAAAGGGGAAAAACGCAAAGTGGTCACGGGCGGTGGTGGTGGTCACCGTCCGATCGCTCTCAGTGACACGTGGGATAAGGTCAGACGCTTTCCGGTTCTTCGGCGACCAAATCTCCACCGTCGGTCATTCCGATCATCCTTGCCTACATATTTCAGGGAAGAATCATACGGTCCACGTGTCCTGCTGCTCTTGGTGGAAAATCTCCTCTTGCCACGTCGGATGGTGGCAGAGAATCCTAACGTCTTGAGTGTCTCGGTTAACATCGGGTTCGTATCGGTTTGTTCGAGAACTGTGTAGTGAATCGGATCGGGTTGGGCGAGATTTGCTTCCGGATTAGGTGAATGGGCCGGGCTTATCTCATTTGAAGCCGTGGTTGAGAACTGTGGATCGGGAAGGTCTAGATTCAGCCAGCATTGTGGTCTCAACCTCTGTGACAAATATCGCGATATTTATAAAAATATCGACAGAAAGTTTAAAACGGCAATTTCTCGCGAGATTTTCAAACCATGACAAATATCGTGATATTTATATTTTTAAAAGATATTTATCATGAAAACCCTTGATATTTTATTTTTAAATGTGTTTTATTTATCTTTTCTTATAAAAAATAATTTTTTATATTTTTTAAATTAAATTTTATTCCCGTGATTTTGCCAAAAAAAATGCAAGATTTATAAAAAATTTCAAAATCTCCGAGATTTTGCCGTTTTTAACTTTTGTCACTATGGTCCCAACTTTGAACAAATGCCAGAAATAATGTTCAGGATTTTGATAGCTAGAGAAAATCTCAGCAAAATATCAACATGTAAAATGATTATGATATACGAAAAAGTATACATGGTCAACTGTAAAACATTAAAATATTAAGACGTAAAAAAAAATATCATCTTTTTAAACTATTGTTGGTATTTGTGATTATTGATTGAAGTTGTTAAATTCATCATTATTAGTGGCGAGCATATTTTGGCTCATTTCCTAAGACATGGTGAAGATTTTATCTCTTATTAGTTATATGCAAGAAACTAACTTTTATGTGTTTTTTTAATAATCCAACGAAACACCCTCGCTACCATGGATGTGTAGAAATACACTAAAAGATAAGATTCAGAACAAAGAAATACGTAAGAAGGTAGGCGTTGCGTCCATTGAAAAAAAGATGAGTTCGGCGAAGGCCTAATGATGCTCGAGTTACAAGGATGGAGAAATGGGAAAATCTATTAGCTAAAAAAGGTCGGGGTAGGCCTAAGAAGACTTGGATGGAGATGATAAAAAATGATATGAATGCTTTAAACCTCACCGAGGACATGACATTGAATAAAAATGATTGGAGTAGAAGGATTAATGTGGAGGACCCAAAATGATTTTCTTTTTGGTTCATATCACCAACCTCAATTGTTTGGGATGAAGGCGTTGTTGTTGTTGTTGTTGTTGTTGTAACGAGACACCCTCGCTCCAAAATGATTGATCAAGTTGGTTGGTTTCTGGTTTGTAAAACCCTTGCGGCCCCCCTATTCTCGCCGAAGAGTACACTCAACTTCAATCTCGCGGCAAGGGATGCCACTTGTGGGTTTCCAACTTGTGATATTCGGTCAACTTGGTGACATCACTAACAGATGAGTGAAGCCTTTGTGGGCTAACTTCAACTTTTTTCACATAAAATCATACCAAAATAGAGGAGTTAATGGGGGGGTGAATGAGATAGATGAATGGTTATGTCACACTATTATAAGTGAAGGAATCTTGGGTTCAAATCTCACAGAGGTTACACCCAGCTTGTCTATCTAAAAAATTAGTGGGTTCATTAAGATACTCGTTTGTTTCATTTTCATGTAAAAGACTTTACAAGGAAATGAACACTGATTTTTACAAAAGCATGTCATCCCAGCTCATGTGAAAGCTTTCCATGTGATATCTTTTACAAGGAAAATGAACACTGATTTTTTACAAAAGCACTTTGCCACCATGATGATTTGATGTTTGTTTCATTCATAGTGAAAAAAGATTGCATCAGAGTTCTCAGCTCAGCACTTTCTCATACAAACCAAAAGAGACACTTTCCCTAGATGATGATTTGATGGTTGTTTGGCCATGAGAAAAGATTATATTAGGTTCCTATTTCTAACACTTTTTTTCGACAGAGAAAGCTAGAAGCAGATCAGGTCATGCTGAACATGAGCCTTTTTGCTCATGCCGACATCGTGGCCGTCTGTTTGCATTTTGGATGAATGCCACGTGGTTTTAAGCTTTTTAAAATGCAAATCAGATGGCCACGATGTCAGCATGAGAAAAAATGCTCATGTTTAGCATGACCTGATCTGCTTTCGAGAAAGCTGGGGTTAGGCTGACCCCTACCAGTTATACAACTATACCATTGAGATTCGAACTTACAACGTCCCAACACAAGGTGACGTGCACTAAGTGCTCCTGCCAGTCGAGCCCCTCCTTGGTGATCAACACTTTTCCCTGCAAACCAAATGAAGACAAAATCCCACTTGTCTTAGTGGAGGAAGTGGGCTGAACTTGACATGGACTAGTTAGTCTAGAAACACAGATGGCATTCTCCTGACAAGCTTAAAAGCCAAGTTTGGTTCCTCCAAGCACAATAATTGTGTCCAAAAGACTCAGATTTGTATTGGAATTCAGATGAAAAAGTAAACACCAAATCTGAAAAATACATGAAATGGGAATTTTTTTTTAAAGGCAAGCTGGAGTTAGACAGACTCCTACCAGATATCTCTTAAGCCCCATGTGGTGGGCCTTCAGATTGGCACAGGACCCCGTTTACCACATGGGATACTACCTAGGTTGGTACATTTTATGGGATTTGGTGGGGAAACCCTAAATGGAATCCGAATTTGATATACTAACGGGATTCAGTTTTTTTACCAAACCCGATTAATCGGATTTGAAATATGGATGGATATTTGATATATCTGATCCGTTGATATCTCAAACCTGACTAGGGATGACAGTGGACCAGTGTGGGGGACAAGGTCTCCACCCTTGCCCCGTTTCAAAATCTAAACCTTCATCCCCGCACGAGGATGGATTTTAACCTCCACCCCGCCTCCATCTCCGTTTCATGTCCTTCATCCCCGATCCAAACGGGGGTGAGGTGGGACCCCGTTTCCCCTTAGTCTATAGTCACCCCTTAAAGGATTGAGGACGGGGCTAGGCGAGAATTGGGATGGAGATGAATCAGAGCGGGGAAAAGCCTAAGTCCATCCCCGCCTCCAATCCCGCACGGGGATAAATTTTAACCTTCATCCCCGCCTCCAATCCCGCACGGGGATAAATTTTAACCTTCATCCCCGCCTCCATCCCCGGTCCAAACGGCCCGTTGTCCCCAAGTCCACTGCCATCCCTGAACCTGACCCAACTTGGAACCCTTGAGCTGCCAGGTATTGTATGGAATGTTTGCAGAGCACAAGGACCAAAAGAATTCAGAAGGCACGTCCTCTCATTGCCTAAGTTTGTTTGTGGGTCCACCAAAAATTGGGTTTGAAACTTTGAAGGCTTTGCTTTTAATATTTCGGCGCCCGCACCGTACCTCTGAACTATCAAAACAATAAAAATAAAAAATAAACAAAAAGGTTTTGAAGGATACGTTTGGGATCGCATCAAACGTGGCCGAGTTCATGAACTCCAGTGACTTTATCTCATCAAGCGGAAGCATCCAACTTTGCAAACGTTTATTCTAAAAAAAAAAAAAAAAACTTTGAAAACATTTTGATGTGATGGCAAAAACGTTTCTATGAACTTGTTTCATTGTTTGTACCACTTAGAATGGTGTTGCGATCAAACGTTGGACGTGGAGGACGCACAAAACGCCATCTGTCGCGACCTTTTTCAGTGTTAAACACCATTCCACCCCCTCCCTGTTAATAAAAGTACAAGGATGGGAGGAACAAACTTAAAAAAAATAAAATTGAGAGAGGAGTGTACCCCAAACCCTTTCTCTTTCTCTTTCCTACGTAGGCCGGAATGATGACCGACGACTAGCCATGTCGCCGGAGACCACCCACAGTTTTTTTTCTCTCTCTCTCTATTTAATAGGACGTGGAGATCTCCGAACGTAATTGTCAAAGAAGAGTTTTTTGCGCTTGATCTTCTCTTGGGCCCTATTGAAATTAGACGATGCAAGCGGTGGAGACTGATCTGGAAGACATGGTTGCTTACTACTTGGTGGTTTGTTTGGATGGCACGCAATGATGCTACTTTCCGTCAAATTCCGGTCATCTTTAATCACTTTGTCCATGAAATCCTGGTTGATGTATATGCAATATTACGTATGCATCTTAGAGACCTCTCCTCTCATCTGAACGACGTTCACTCAGCGGTGGTTTCTTCTAATCCTGCGGATCCTGGTTGAGTGGGCTTTGTTGTTTTGTTGCTAGCTGTCTGTAGTTTCTTTTCTTTAGCTTTGTTTTTTCTATATTTTAGTTTTGTTTCTTCTGTGTTCGGTTCATGGGTTCAACATTTTGTTGATCTTCATGAGTATTAATGTTGATCTTCTTTCGTCTCTCTCTCTCTCTCTCTCTCTCTCTCTCTCTCTCTCTCTTTTTTCGTTTTCCAACTTCTTCTTGAGATCAATATTTGGGCTAGCCGACCGCTGGCCGGAAAGACCATCAAAAACCTGCAAAGTTTTCGATTGGGGTTTTGGGTTTTTAGGATTCTTTAGCTTTTTCGCGTTTTAATTGATCAAAAAAATTTTCGTTCGTTTTTCTTGGCGGTTTTAGTTTTGATATCAAGGGGTACATAACCGGTTTCGGTAACCCCGATTGGAAGGCGACGAATGAGCCGACGATACGGACGACGATGGCGATCTCCTGCCTTCTCAAGCAAGGGACCATTTGCATCGGGAAAACGATGATGGACGAATTGGCATTTGGGTAGTTTTGGTTCTTTTGTTATTCTTTTTTTTTCGCAATTTTTGGTGTTTAATTTGTTCATTTGATCATCTCTTTGTTGCATCGTTGTTTGTTTGTTTTTTCAGAATTTTTGGTGTTTAATTTGTTCATTTGATCATCTCTATGTTGCATCATTGTTGTTGTTGTTTTCTAGAATTTTTGGCATTTAATTGTTCAGTTGCATTGTTGTTGTCTGACAATTCGATCAAATGATCTTTTTTCGATTTCGAGTGTTTTTCAAACTGCAAGTTTCTTTAGTTATTGTAATTAAACTTGAAATGTTGTTATGATCCTGGACGTTTACATCTCAGTGTCTGTCCAAATTATTTGCACATCGTCGTCAAACAGCGAACATTTGAAACACAACTTTTCTTTCAAAAAAATTCTCGCATTTCGAATGATTGGAAAAGTTGTCATTTTTTCTTTCCTACTTGCATTTTTCTTACCATTTTCTCGCTTCCAAATGTGCTCTAAAATCTTTCACATGGGAAGGCTGAGCCGTTAGAAATTTGTGTCCATTCCTATGGACAGTCTTTTCAGTTTAAAAGAATGAAACAAAAGAGGCTTTGTTTGAGAGTTGGAAATAAGGAGTTGGTAAATGCTATCTGCCTATTTTTTAAAAGGCAAGCTGGGGTCAGGCAGACCCCTACCAGTTATACAACTATACCATTGGGTTTTGAACCTACAACGTCCCAACACAAGGTGACTTGCACTAGCTGCTCTTACCAGACATGGGGAGCCCCCATTGGTGCTATCTGCCCTATTTATCCTCATTGATGTTTGGAAGCTAGTTTTAGAAGATGAGAAAATTGATGAGAGTGGAGAAGAGAGTGGAGATGGGCTTTTTTTCAACTACATCCTCACAATGATGTAGTTGACAACTCCTCTTTCATCACCCATTTTCTTATAGGCTCCCATCACCCTTCTCATCTCCTCTCCAGCACTAGCTCCTCAACAAAGCCTAAGTACAAGCACACTATATTCATAATCATGTACCAATGTATGTATATGCATAGGACGTACTAATATCTATATACATGTATAAATACATATACCTACACACATGCACAAGTACATATGTAGGCCCCTCTGAGTTTTTTTTTGTTTTTGGGAAAGAGAGCTCTTTTTTTTTCTTTTTGATGAAACTTTCAAATATTAAAACCTGCAATATGCACAAAAAAATAACCAACGCAATAAAAGCATATGTCAAACCTGCTCTCTTGCCAATAAACAAAGTTAACAATAGCAGGTCTTGAAAAGGAAAACTTGTTGGGTTTCTTATATCTCATCGATAGCTAGAGTTGAAGACGAAACTTACCGGTGCACAACTTGACCAAAGGGTACCAATAAAATATCACTACTCTTAGCAGTTGGAAATATAATCTCTTTGGGAACCCAATAGAGCTTTGCACCATCAACTTATTTTTTGATATTTATCGAGGGGAAACGCCGGATTTAAAAGAATGGAATGGACCATACGGTGAAGTTAAGATTTCATGAGGTTGAATGTGAGCTGGATTTAGAATCACATGAGATGGAAACAAATGTGATTTGAAGTCATATGATTTCAAATCACATATTCCACCGTGTGATTTCAAACCACATTTTGTTTCTCACTTGCATGAGATTCCAAATCACACGTTTGGTTAGCTGTGGAAATGAAATTCACTCTCATTTGCATGAGATTCCAAATCACATGTTTGGTTAGCTGTGCAAATGAGATTTATTACCACATCTGCATGAGATTCCAAATCGCATTTGTATGCAACGAAATATATGTAAATGAGAAGCCAAATATATGTAAATGAGAAGCCTGTTGTTTGAATCTCTCTCTCTCTCTCTCTCTCTCTCTCTCTCTCTCTCTCTCTGTGAACAGTTACTAACTGATAGATCTACACCATCATCCGAGGCAAGTGATGAAAATAAAATATATTTATTCAGAAAAGCCAAAGAATTAATATCAGGGTAACCATACAGAGAATCACTGACAACCACTCCATCGAGCCCAATCAACAAACTGCATCCCACCATATACGTTGTTGGCAAATCGCACACCAACAGTAAAAGCCAATGCAACAGGAGGGATTTGTCGAGCCAGAGGTGATGCTTCGACTATGCGCTCTAAACCATTGACGATCTGGTAGCGAGTGTTTGAGGAGACAGCAAGGAAGACACCTGCAAATAGGCGAAGTTGACTATCAGCACTTTAAAGCCAAAAATCCTCTTTATTGGATGTGTACGTGACCTAAACTTTCTAGCATGATCCATGTGCATGAGAACCATGGTGACAGAGTAAGAAATGGGTGCGAAAAATGAGGAGCAAAGCAAGAAGCAAGTGTTCAAGAAATGCCTTAGTGCGAGAGTTGTGAAGGTTTTAGAAATCATAGAAATCATATGAGGAAGAAAGTAAAGGATAATGGAAGCAAGTAGGAAGCAACATTAAGAAAATAAATAAAACTGTGTCCATTACTTCAATGCACTTTAAACATTTTGCCCAAAAGTACCCATCATATGTAGGTTTTATAACAAATAATAATTGAAAAATGATCTTCCTAACATAAAAAGATGATTTCCAACATCAATTGAAGTTTGATTTCGGGAATGTGATTGAAGCATGAAATGAAACAAGCACATGGTTTCATGCATTTCGAACCAAGCTTCCATGGTTTTTAGTTTTTACAAGCTTCTTGTAACTATGATGCTAACCAACACAATAAGCATGTACATGCAACTCCAGTGATCACATTAATCAATAATCCTTATATTGCAAGGTAACCAAATACAAAATAAAACTAAAGAACCATAGGGGAGCGTACATACCCCAAAGAGCTGCACTTTTCACAAGAGGTGGCACAGGCACGTCATGTTCTGATGATTTAATTTGCCTGAGCAGAGGGAAATAATATTCAGTGATGATTTTTAAGATCAAAAGGCACATTCTGCAAATCAGTTCTAGGCTGTTGAGCAAAAAAGTAGCATGTTTAACAGAGGCATAATAGCAACTTCTCATGAATATCACATACATCATGAGCTAAGGCCTATCATATTCCAAAGCCAAACCATTGTTTAACCACAGATTGCCATATAATATGTTTATACAACGATTTTCATGGGAAAGTTTTACATGCACGTCTTTTCCAACTTAACTTGTATGCCTTGGCTATTAAGAACTTTCAAGAATCAACACTCAGATGATCAGCAGTCCAAATAACAGAGTTTGAATTTGACATGCTAGACCATGAGTTCATATATACAGTCAATCATTGTTAATTACAAGGCCTTGTCCTGATTTTTTTAGCAAGATTCTGATGTTCTCGTTAGCATCCTTGTTGCCATCAGAAATTCCATTCCTCCATCTAGGCAGGGCCATAAAGTTGCATATGAGGCAATTGATTTGTGTGTTAACATGCATGTTTGTGTCGGTGTCATGCACATACCCACAAATCATCTCTTTTTTTTAACTCTTTTTCTTGTCCCCTATCCTTTCATTTTTAGTCCTTTATCAATTTCCATTTTTTGCTTTTACCGAAAATCTTGAGCTGCCATTTTTGTATTGGTTTTGCTGGTCACTTGCAAGTCCAGATTTGACTATTCAATGCAGCTTTTTTTGGTGTCTACATATTCATATCTAAGAGGGTAAACAGCTCTATGAAGCTGATTGAAAAGTATTTGATATCCTGGATGTTTCTGTGAAGTCAAATGCTCCACCTATTTTGCTTGGCTATATGAATGCTCAGCAGGTCCATGACTCCACTTATCTACACATGAATATATACATGCTCCTTACTTTAACAAACTTCCATTTCAGATTCATAATGGAGCCCCAACAAATGATCCAGTAAAATATACGCCATGAGCTTGATTAAATAAAAAGGGAAAAAACACAACAAATAGAACTAGCCCATAACATCATCTCTAGAACTACTGCATCACTTAGTTCATGCAGATGATAAAGCCGATTTATATATTTTCTTTTTGTTTGTGTTCTTAACCATAAACCTTCTTTCACGTGCCAGAACCATCTAGCGCTGTGGTAACTTCAAAAGCAAACTGGCAGTGTTGTGTTAATTATCTGCCTAATTGTCATGACTTGCTTGCCACTACCCATGCAAATTATGAACCTCAGCCAGGTCACTGGGCTTCTAAAAGTTATTGTCGGAGGCAGGCTACAAGGAACTTGAAATTAATTTTGCTCTAATTGTTGATGGACCTACAATCAAAAGACTCAGAACTCATTCACATGGAAACTTTTGAGTCATAAAGTCTCCTCGTGGGGAGACTCTTTTGCACCGCGGAAGAGATCACCAAGGCTCACACAGTGATCAAAACTGTGAGCAAAACATTTAAGTGGACAATATATACAAAAGTAGTAGTACAAACCATTAGAATTTCATTCACAAAAAGAAAAAGAAAAATACGAAAAAGATCCTACTAGTGCCAGTAGGAATTCCATGACACCCTTAAATACAACTATTTAAGCCAGGCTTCTGTTGATTTCACAGAGTTCATATGAATAGAGGGGAGAGCATGTGACCGATCTTTTAGATTTATTAGTTATGTTCTTATCTGATATCCTATAGTATTTTATATAAATCCAACAACCAACTGAATGATAGGATGTATAAAGCTTCATAAATTCTGAACTGAACAAGTATCCTAAGAAAAATAAGAAGCAAAAACACCCACTAAGTGACAAAGATGAATGGTAACGCTGAACTTTGATGGCATATGGCATAAACATATGCAAGAACAGATCCATACCGTTTGGCAGTCATAATCATATTTGCAATGCCTTGGCCAATAAGACCACATACAAATCCAACCGCCGTGTACATAACACCCTGTTCAAATACGTAGGAGCAAAATATTACTTCCAAAGCAGCCATGCAAGTTCTAACTTTTCAGAGTATAACTCAACACCAACATTTGAAAAAATGATTGTGAATATGCAGATAACTGAAAATTCCACAGCTTAAGTGTCGGAAAAAAAAAGAAAAAACAGAAATGTAGAAGATGAAAAGAAGAAACACATGTAAAACTCACGCCCAGTGAAAAGCCCCACAAAACCTAAAGGAAGAACAAAATGAATGTGTTCAGAAATTACCTTGAAAAAGTATGTGCCAATCCGTTGTTGGGTTGAAAAATGACATCCGGGCCTTTCTGCCTCAAACACACTACATAAGGGGAAAAAAAGAATCAACAACTGATATGTCGAGATACTTTGCCTAGAAGTCAATGCCAAAATCAATTCCAAAAACACACAGAAATAAAATATAAAAATGGCAGAATTTATCATCCTCTCATACGTTACCCCAAACCAATTAGTAGGAGACTGGAAAACATCAAAAGCTTAAACCTCACATGTTTATATGATTTCCTTCAATTTAGACAAGAAAGAAGCCACAACACCAATCAAAAGTATAGCATTTAACAAGTTCTACATGAACAAAATTTCCAGAACATTGCTTGGAAACAGATACTATGAAAACAGACCATATGATAAGTACTCTCTATCTTTTCCAGTTTTCAACAAGCCTTTACTTTTTGAATTCAAAATGCACAATGAGGGTGATAAATTAACCAGCAAAACATGCTTCTAGCTTATTATAAAGAGATGAGTGATAATAAGTGATCTTTTAGAAAACAAATAGAAATATAAAACAGTTAAAAATTTTAATTGAAGAATTCCAGACACAATCAATAGGATAGTTTATATTCTTGGATATAGGTATTCAAAAAAGTTTCATGCCTGGTGCTAACAGATTGCAACAGTACAAGTAGACCAGCATGTACCATTATTATCAACATAAATGAAACAGCCATTTGGATTATGCTATCATACTCTACATGGTATAATTTGTTGAAGCATATCCCAGTTTAAACCCATATACCCAAAGTGGTAACAATTTGAACAGGAACCGCTTCAACATGTCATACAGCATATGACAGACTTATCTCCACCTAAAGCACATTAAAATACCCAAAAAAACACTCATGTTAATAAGTCCAGAAAAAAGACAGGTGTGTCACTGTGAAGATGCTCATAACTCGCACTTGCAAGTTGTGAAGACATTCCTCTTTGAACTTGCGTATTTTACGAATTGACAACATAAGCGTACTTAAAGAGAGCATTCTAGTACCTTGCATTTGAAAATTCGTAACCAGCAAAACAAGCGACCAGTAAACATCATCCGCAGAGTCATTGGAACTAAACCCATTATTAGACACTTGGTTCCCATATTAAAGAAGCCTACTAAATATATCATGTTAAAATAACTATCCCATATGCTCTACAGAGCTCAAAGTTAAGTCAATTCTGCAGAATATTCCTGTTTGGTTAGCCTCCTTTGAAATTTCAATAAGAAAAAAATAAATGCACACTAGTTATCCATACTCTTAACCTGAGACGTGAAACTAATCCAATATCTAAGTCCATCAGTCGGTTGCCAATACATATAAGATTATGTGGAGAAAAAGTTTATCAAAAAGACTATTTGTAGCTTAGTTAAAATATTCCTTCGAAAAAAGAAGTATAACAGCGAACACCAAGCAAGCAGTACAAACCTGCTAGGTAGAGCTCCATAGGCACGTTGCAGTCTTGCAAGGAGTCCTTTAGACATGGATGGCTGTCCGAAACGAACGTATGGTGCCAACATACCAACCAGAGCAACATTAACTACAGTACCAACTATAAGATCAGCAGCATAAAGCTCAAATTCTTGCCAGAAGTCCTTTCCCCTCTTTTGAACTTCAGCAAAGGTCGCACAGCAAGAGTCAATAACTATCTGTTTGAAGAACAACAGGCCAAATATCAACTTAGGCACCAAACAATACGTCAATTTGCTCAATTGATCCAAAAAGGGACTATGATTGCAGAGATGATAACGACAACAGAAAATGAAAAAGCCCACCTCTGTCGAGATTTTAAAAAGAAAAGCAGGGTCTGCAAGCATCCTGTTCCTAAGCATTCCGCATGATTGAACTGCTGGACCAAGAGGCCAAACAGCCCCCTACAGGACGAAAAAAAACTCCGAAATTCAACAGATATCCGAGAAAATGAACATCATTGACATCATCGGCCAAAAAGAAGCCAAGAACTAAAATGGGAAGAGCACCAGGGCTACCTGCAGATCCAAGTATCTCGAGAGAATGATTTTACGAATGCCGGTGATTTTCGCCGCCTGTAACATATCAGCTGGAAGCTTTGCCCCCCGAGCCTCAATTTCCCTCATCACCTCATTAAACTTCAAAATTGGCCCCAACTCTGCCTCCTCATCGCCCTTCTCGAACTCCCCACCACTCTCATCATCCCCACCACCTCTTCCTCCTCCATTCCCATCCCCACCATCGCCACCACCAAAAGAATCCCCACCGCGCCCGCTATCAACTTCTGCTGAAAAAATCTTCTCAAGGACACGGGGCTCGCCGTTCACGACAATCCCATATGAAGACGAAACTCCCTCAAACTCCTTAGGAACCACCACATCCACTGCTTCATTCCGCACACTCAGCTCGCTTCTCGCCCTAAACCTCTGCACCCTGATCCTAGACCCACATTTCCTCCCCAAAGCCAAAAGTTCAGGATTCTGTCTCCATCTCAAACCGGCCGATGAGCTGAAACCTAACAAATTAACCCTCGGATTACGCCACAAACACTCGATTTCGACCGGATTCGACACTAGTCTTGCTGAAGAAACAGCCATTAATCAAACCCCGCAACCTCTACCACTCAAAAACTCTCACCTAAATCCTTAGACCTCCCCACAACAAATACAACAAAACCACCACTCCGAGAGAAGTCGACGAATTTCTCAAATTTAATCCACAGAAAACTAATCGCTCACAAATTACGGTCAGAACTACAACAAATCAATAACTAAACACACCAATTTTCTACCCGGAACAGTAGAAAATATACTGGTTAGAAGTTCAAGTAATCGGGAGAGAAGATGCAGGATAATCGGGGAAGAAAATGACCAGGTTCCCGGAGAGAGTCTCCGAAAACCACTCTGGTTTCCGGTATTCCGGCCAATTCCCTAATCTAGCAAAAAAGAAAAGGAAATTATAGGAAGGATCGCCGGCGATCCGTTTCTGATTTCGGCAGAGGGGAGGAGACGCCGGGAAACCGCTTCGTATCCGGTATTCCGGCGTCGGATCGTTCCCTGAGCGACGGACGTAACGAATCGTTGAAAGCGAGCGTCACCGGAGAACCGCTTCTGGCTACTCGGGAGAGGGATTCGCCGGAAAACCACTAAGGTAATTCGTATGCCGGCGTCGGATCCCCAACTCAGAGTGGAGCGTGGGGGAGTTGGCATATAAATAGAGCGTCTTTGCTGACGTGGCGCTCCGGGTAGGTGAGTGGGAAACTTAACTCCGTGATGTGATTGGCTACGCTGCTCAGGGGTACTTCAGTCATTCAATAACCAGTTCGGGTTCGGGTTCGGGTTTGGGTTCGGGTTTGGGTTCGGGTTCGGGTTTGGGTTTGGGTTCGGGTTCGGACTTGGGAAGTCCTGTATCCTACGTAATCGGATATGACATAATTAGAGCTGACTAAGATTAAAAATCTATGTGTAAATTATATATATAAGGGTAAAAGTATACAAAAAAAAAATAACATTTTTTTATAGCATTAATATTTGGATTAAAACATGTTATTTTTAAAATATGTAATTATTTTGAAAATATTAAATTTTTTGAGAATTATGAGCTTTTGAAATATCGTTACAAATTTATATTATTTTCGAGATATCACAAGTATTTGTGACACAAGGTATGGTCAGGAGAGCCCCGACTGTATCCAGATCCATAGTATCACAAATCAAAGTCTCAAGAAGAAACACCATTAGACCCGAGGGATTAGCTTAGTTGGAACAGGCATCGGCTGTCAGACAGGCAGTTGGGGTTCGATTCCCGCGGGTGTCATCCCCCTTGCGAAAGCCTAAGCCAGTGGCTCCTTGGGGTCGAGTTGCACCCGGGTTTACATCTCTTGGGCTGGTTTCCTCGCCCCAAAGGAAAAAAAGAGGAAAAACTCCATTATGAAGATCTCTTGCTAATTTAAAGGCTTTTTATTTGGTCTTTAAAAAAACTATATATGTATGGAATTTTTTTAAATACAAAATATTTTGAAAAAATATCACATTTTATCAAGAATGACGGTTTATCTATATCAAAATATTTTCAAAATCTCATCAATATTTATTACACGGTTCTGGTAGCAACGGTTACTCCAACCCAGATATGACTGTTTAGCTATATGGATCTGTGGTACCCTATTCGACCCAATCCGCTTAAATGGTTTCTTTAAGATGAGACAAATTGGGGCGAAGCATAGTGACAAATATTGCAAGATTTATGAAAATTCTCGCTATAATATTGCGAAAAAATTGTCTAAAAGTTTAAAAAAACAATTTCTCATGAGATATTCAAAATATTGTGAGATTTACGAAAAAACATAAATACCACGATTTAGACATGATATTTATGTTTTAAACGACTATTTATCATGAAAAAACATGTGTTTTTATTTTTATATAACTTTTTATTAATATTTTTTTATATTTTTAATTTATTTTTTTTATCGCCAAAATTTTACCAAAAAAATGCAAGATTTATGAAAAAAAAATCAAATTCTCACGTGTTTTTGAAAAACTATATTTTGCCGTTTTTAACTTTTGTCACTGTGTGGGAAGCAAAGTCTTACTTGAGAGACGCCTCTTTTCGGGGGACGACGTTCAAATTAAGGCAGTTTGACCATGAGAATCATTTTTGAATTGTCTGCTGTCAACGCCTCAACAACTGCAAGCCGCACCTACCCAGCACATGCCAGGTAGGGCGGGCCCCACGGGAAAATATCAACCGTTGCTTTCTGGTGGGGCCCAACAGATGAGGGGCCCAGAACGTTACGTGTGGGCAAGTAAACGAGCTGAACGAGCTTAGCTTGAAGTGTTCAAGTTTGGGTCATTTTTGTGACGAGCCAAGCTGAGTTTGAGCTGATTTGTTTATAAAATGAGATACTTTTTTTTAAAGTAGAAAGAAATAGGATTACAAAAAATAAAATATATGTAAAATATATCTAAATAAGAATTTATTTAGAAATTGGCATTAGGGATGGCAGTGGACCAGAAGAAACGGGGCCCACCCTGCCTTGTTTCGTTTGGATCGGGGATGGATGCAGGGATGAAGGTTAAAATCAAAACCTGTGTGGGGATGGATGCGGAGATGAAGGTTAAAGTCAAAACTGGTGCGGTTATAGACTTAAGCTTTTCCCCGCCCCGTCCCTAATCATTTTTTAGGGATGGCAATGGACCGAGAGAAAATAGGGCCCCACCCGGCCTCGACTAGTTTGAACCATGCCGGGATGAAGGGCGGGACTTTGAAACCGGCGAGTATGCATGAAAATGACTAACCCCGTGCATAAATATTTTTCTTTTTTATTGTCAATGGGTGAAAGAGAAAGAGATGGGAGCTATGACCAAATAGGTATGAGAGAGAGGAAGTTTCTTCAATGTTATGGTAATTAACGAAAGAGAGAGAGAGAGAGAATAATTATGAATAGTAATTAAATTTTTAAAAATTACAATGCACCGTATAAGTAAAACTTTTTTTTATGAAAACCTTATGCAAATGCCCTTATATTTTAATTACATTCTTTATTCACACCACAAGAACGTCAGTTAAAACAAAATGATAAAGGATCCAAATTTTTTCACCTAATATCCATGCTTCTGCTTTTTATAATACTTTGTTTATGCTTTTATAATATTTAGTATTATGATTAAAAAACAAAGGCAATTTTTTTACAGAGACCCACAATTTAGTTCAAATTTCATGTTAGATACCACCTTTTGCGACCTTGAGATAACCTACCCCACACAACTAGGGAATCTGTTTTAGAGTGCCTTAGAATTCCTATCTTACCCTTATTTACTGAAGGGACATGATTGACCCGTTTAATATGTTAAGTACTTACATCCAATCTACCCCACCCCCCTGAAATATTATGAACTTATGAATAACCAAAATGGATCAGAATTCTGACTCGGGTCCAAAATAGATTTTACCCATATTTTTTCAGTTTTGGATAGCATATATTCGTATTTGGGGTCAGATCCAGGATAATATACTTAACTAAAGTATTAAAAAATATTTAACTCAAGTTATATAGTTGAGGATAAAGTAAAAAGGTATTTTCAATATTCTGAAGTATCCAACTCAAATTAGTTAGGTGGTAGGTTAAAGTGGACACTTATTTTATCATTGGCACAAATACTGATGGCAATGGATTGGGGTGGGGGTGGAGCCGGGGCCGGGGACAAGGTCTCCACCCTTGCCCCATCTCAAAATCCTGCCCTCCATCCTCGCCTCTATCTCTGCATGGGTCTTGATTTTAACCTCCATCTTCGTTTCATGTCCTCCATCTCTAGTTCAAACGGGGCAGGGCGGGAGCAGGAAAAAGTGTAAGTCCATCCTCGCCTTCATCCCTGCACGGGTTTTGATTTTAACCTCCATTCCCACCTACATCCTCATTTCATGTCCTCCATCCCTGGTCCAAACGAAGCGAGATAGAGAAGGGCCCCGTTTTCCCTTGGTCTACTGCCACCCCTAGTCATAAAAACCTAAAACTATATTAGCCTATTAGGAATTTAAGAAAGAATGGTACCTGCCATATAATTTCAAGTAAAATGTGGGTATGTATCAAGAAATTACCCAAAAACAACTATACCAAAACTAAAACTAGTGGATGATAAGAACAATATACCTCCTCTGCATTGAGGGAAATCTCATTTTCATCCAACTGAGGAGATGAAATAGAGAGCAACAGAAGGTAGTAGGGGATTCTAAGATCCGCTCATCTCATTTCAGTTTGGGGTTTAAATCAACAGCCCTACTCAGCGAACCTCTGATCAGCTGAGTCGGCTATTGATTTTAGTTAAGTTTAAAACAAACTCCCTCTGTGATAACTCTTCCCAAGAGTTGGCAACATTAACTTGCTACCTGTAGCTCTTGAAAAGAAGGATGGAAGGGTATGGTTTGTGAAATTTTGTACCAGATCCAAACCCAACCCAAGTTCTGTCTAAGATCAGCAATTTTTCAATGTAAAAAGGATTAAAAAATAATATTCTATCGGGTATGGTTCAGGACTGGTTCATATAATCCCTATAAGATCTGGGTATGGTTTTCTTATGGTGGGTCCGATTTGACGCGAGTCTGGATCCAGTACCAACATCACAAATCATATCTGGGTTTGGTCTCACCTGGTTCCAAACCAAACCCGGCCCATTGACACTTTTAGTTTTACCAACCATAGGCCAGCCAGTGTGCGGTTGGCAAAGGGAGGGGGTGCGGGTTTCCTTAGACTAACCAAAATAAATAAATAGGGGTGGGCATCTTGTCAGGCTGATCCAAAGCCCTCAACAGACCCTACACAACAGGATTCTTGTCAGGCTCAGGTCTTACCAGGCTGAGAACTAGGTGAGTTGGATCGAGCCCTTTGACCCGGGCTAATAAAAGGTCTGGGCCAAACCAGGTTCCATTGAGATCTTATATTGGCCCTATTTGAGCTTGACCCATTTACTAGTTAGGCTAGGCCAGACCCAACTCTTATCAGGTTCGGACTGCAATAGGCAAACCCGGCACAACTTGGGTCTGATACCTAATTACCCATCAGGTACCCCACCCGATGCCCACCCTTACATATCATAGAAACCATGGCTCAAAAAATAGATAGGGTAGAAACGGGGAGGAAGAGGCTATATGTTTGTGGGACCATAGGGTTCTGTCTAGGGATGTAAACGGTTAGGATTCAATTCAGATATCCAACTGAATCCAAATCCAAATCCTTCTAGTCGGTTGAGATTGATAATGGGATACTGATTCGATATCCAGTTTTGTATTCAAATCTGAGCCCGAATCCAAATATATGTAACGTAAGGTTTTAATCAAGTCAGATCTGCATGCACTTTTATCTAATGCTCTTCCGACTCCAAATTGGGATCTGATTAGATCGGACTTGGTAATGCCTAGATCCGACCTGAGTCCAACCCGTTAACATCTCTGGACTCATGGTCTGATCAATAATCAATCTAAAAGTTAGTTCAACTGCTGCCTATGAAATATGAGGTCTTTTCCTCGAAAACACTCACCTTGATCCAATGTTATTAAAATCGGTTCACTAGGTGAATCGGTTTCTTAAAAAAAACTAAAGAATCGGATCAAATCAAATTATTTTTCTATCAAATGATTTTTTTATCCACAAAATCAGAAATATACAAAAAATCAGAAAAATAAGGAAAAAACGGAATTTAACCCAAACCTGAACCGATTCTACTTCAAATCGACCAATTTTAGTCGATTCAGACGATTCGAGCCAAAATCTGTCAATTTTGGAGGGGATCGAATAGGGCCATGTTAATCAAGCTATAAATTTTTTTATACTATTTGCATCATGAGTGAAGCAAACCAGAGAGAGAGAGAGGTGAATATTAGGACGAGATGATTCTTATATTTTGTTCTGATAAAAATAAGCTAATATTTTAACAATATCCTAATGAGTGGGAAGTAGGTATCCACCAAAGTTAGGGGCCTACTGCAAGCAAAACGGGTTTTCGGGGCGTTTTCCACAAATCTGACATCACAATTGCGTTCGGCATGATTGATTTGCTAAAAAACAACACTTAAGATCGTGTTTTTCGATAAAAAATGTGAAATTTCACCTTGAATGTTTATAAAATTTGTAAGCCATCAATTTTCAAACCTTATACAAAACCTACCCACTTGTCAGAACCGGACAACCCAAGAGCTCATTCCTATAAAATTAAGCATGTAAAACACATCCGTACAGTCAGATTTGAGAAAAAAACCATGAAAAAAAAACACAGTAGACTGGTGTACGCAGCTGGCCCTACTCATACCCTAACTTATTATGAATTAAAATACATACTACTAATTACAATTTCATTATTATGTTTTCAATATCCTAATTTCTTTTTTGACTAAGAGAAACTTCCCCCAAGCACAGAGACCTAGCCGCGCAGGCTCAGCCTGCCGTACTTACGGTTGCTGTCCTGTCAAAGTAATACTCTGAGAGCTTACCCCCTCAACCCCAAGGAGTTGCCAAGCTTTTGCTTATGCAGGGGGGTGACAGCCATGTGATTTGAACCTGGGCTGCCCGTCAAACAGCCTAGGCCCCATCCCACTACGCCAAACCCCTTGGGTCTCAGTATCCTAATTTCTTATTAACACAAAAACTACAGATATATGTTTCTCTTATCTGAGTACTGATAGAGATTTAGATTAAACAAGAGAGAGAGAGAGAGTTGCTTAAGAGCCAATTAAATTGCAAACAAATGAATATATCCGCATTTTCTTGTGTATATTGTACGTCTACATGAATCAGATTGCTCAATCTTTGTCTTGATTTTCACTTCAACATTTGAACAATTGTCTCGGACCGTCGAACACAATAGGACCTCAGGCCAACATTCAAACTTGGAGGCACATCATGTCACTACTTGGCATCAACAAAGATCAACCGCCACAAAATTAAGCAGAGAACACATTTGTCTCACCGGACTGCTGTAGAGCTATCCCGCTTCATGTTGATCAGACTGTTCTCAATGTTCCAAAGAATAGGTTTGTAACTGCAGCAGATGACATTAATCAGCAACTGTGTGCCCGATGAGATCATTTATCACTAGGCAGAAGACGAGATTTTAATGATTCTTACAGTCGTGTAAGGCCATCGTATGCTTGTGTTGCGCGTTTTAGCTCGGTAGAAAGCCGCATGACCTCTGCAGCCAATGCCTCTCCTTTGCTCTGTTCTTTTGTCAATTCCTCCTTTGTAGAAATAAATACTTTTTGTCCATCAGTTTCATGTTTAATTTAAATCAACTGAAACTAAGGATGGAAATCCTATAATTTGTTCACAAACACCAGGTGATTTATTCATACACCATAATGGAAGATTCATGCACACAATGGCAAAGAATTGAATGTATAATTACCTATAAAACCAAAATATAAAAGAGAAACCAACCTTGAGGGTAAGATTCTCCAAGGTTTGTGCCCCAGATTCAGATGAGTTTTGGTTGCCGTCTTTTATGGTGTTGGCTTGTTCTGCTCTCAAATTATTCAATGTTGCCCGGAGTTCTTCATTCTGCTTCAGACAATCTTTTACCTGTAGAGAAATTTGTGTCATTCTATAAACTAAAGGAGGCTTTTTCGCCTTATGATCCATCTTCTAATTTTGATTTAACAGAAAAGTGGTTTGTAACAATAATAGGATTCATGGAATGATAAATTCTAATGCAAACATACAGGAATTTATACTAAACCAGCACTGTAGATGGACATTCATGACGCAATAAGAATATTGCACCTATAAAATATGTGCAATAAATTAATACGTCAAGGGGTCCACTTTATTTACATAAGAAACTTTTGTTTGACCTTGAAGCTTTTCTTTATCTTTCTGGAGACAATAGGCTTGGATAAACTGTAAACAAGACGAAGCTGCAAAAAGAAAAAGTTAGGGTGACGAATCTCAGTGTCTTGTTGTGGTTTCCTTTTTCTCCTTTCCTAGGATTTTAGTCTTGGAAAAATAGGAAGGTTAATCTCTCTCTCTCTCTCTCTCTCTCTCTCTCTCTCTCTCTCTCTCTCTCTTTCCAAGCTAGGCTTGCCAACAGGTTGGGCCGTGAGAATAAGTTGATGAAGTGCATGCCTAGGCCCACAAGAATAAGGTGTTTCTGGACCGATCCCAAGAGTCAACGAAACCACCTGATTTGGTTACTAACATCGTAAGAACAAGGTGCTTCTCAGTTGGACCTAGCCCAAGAACACTGTCAAACACTCACTGAAACAGGTACGGGACACCACAGACATGCTTGGCATGACACTAGTTCAGTAAAACTAGGATGTGATGACACAGCTGTCACCTGTCAGTGTGTGTACGTATATGTTTAGTTATTTATGGGTAAATATATGGTGGTTCTGTACAATGATACAGTACAGTAGTACACACTCTTGTTGGCATAGATCTAGCCATCAAATGGTAAATCTAACCGTACATATGTGTTTAGCATGATTTATTTACTATATTAGAAGGTTTTATCATGTTCAATACACCATAAGATTCCGTTTTTGAGACGGTGAAAATCAATGGCTCACAATTCATGAAAATAAGGATGGTTTTAAAATGATATAAAACATCATATCTGAGTCAATTTTAACCCATGAAAATAAAAAACAGGATATGCTAAACATGATCCAACAGTTCACAATTCATGAAAATAAGAATGTTTTTAAAATGATATAAAACATCATATCTGAGACAATTTTATCACATGAAAATAATAAGCAGAAAATGCTAAACATGATCCAACGGTTAGATTTTTCTTTTGGATCTTAGATCTATGTAAATCAAGTGTGTACTACCATAAGCTATGGTGGTACAGTACCACCATGGAACCGCCTTTATTTAATTATTTGTGTTGCACGAGTTCAGTAAAACTATGACACAACAATCGTGAGTGTGAGTGTGAGTGTGTGCGTGCGTATAATCAATGGCAAATTTCAAAAAAATACAAAATAAAAGATCAAAATCAGGGGAACAGAAAACACACAAGTTAAGGAATAAGGACACAGTATTGACCATGTCCAAGACAGAGATTGCTGCCCATAAAATGTCATGGCATATCTAGTGCCTTCGTTGGTGCCGTGTCGTGTTGACATGGGACACTCAAGCTAACTGAAGTGTCAATCTAACATAGTCCAAGAATCTTAAAAAGTTGCTAACTTGGTTACTAGCTCATTAAGTGTTTCTCAGTCAGACCTAGCCAAAGATTCCAAGTACCTGATCCAGTTAATTTGCCAAAAGAATTTAAGCCTTATATAGGTAAGCCCAGAGCATTCCAAGCCAGATTACTAAAGGGGTAGGATTAGACAACCTTCAGCACAATTAATGGATCTTCATCATTTTCCTAGAACCTTCTCATTTGCACCAACACCATGCATCACATAGGTTTGCAGACTTGTGCATCCAGTGAAAGGTTCACAATCCTGGTATTGTCGAAATACATATGCTAGTCTAAATGAGTGAGAGAGGGAGGGAAGATGGGGCATATTGAATGCGTTATTTATTCCAATTTTCATTTTTCAATAATCCAATTAACCAATCGAGGATTAGGTATTGCGGAGGAAATTGGAAACCTTGCTCCAGTGCTACCTTTGTAGAAAGGGGAACATGCATTCAGCTCCTAGAAACTTTAAAACCATTGTCACCAGTATCAATCTTTGTAATATCCCAGAGAGGTTGATAATTTAAACCTAAGTAGTTTTACTGGAGAAAATATTCAACGTTTTAAGAATGCTGAAATTTTTAAAATTCAACTATCTGAATTTATCAGAACAACAAACAACAACTACGCCTTCATCCCAAAATAATTGGGGTCGGCGATATAAACCAAATAAGAAAATCATTCTGGGTCTTCCACAGAACGTACAACAAAAATAATGATATTTTCCACTTTTTATTGGGTTTCCTAAGAAAAACTACAATAACACAATCTTTAAAGAATATTGCCAATATTGTCATCAATGCCTTAAACCCCGAAATGTAAGATGATGATGGAACTCTGCTAAGAGTAGCCGGAATCATGAATGATGCACATATAATAAGACAGCATGAAAATTTGTAGACCTCTTGATATACCTGATTTTCCCACTGTGCAGCAACAAGCATTGCATCCCTGTATGAAGCTGACAAGTCTGAGTTTTCTTCAAAAAGCCTCTCAATTTCTGAAGATTGTGAATCAATCTGCAAATAAGACATTTAATTCTGTTACAAGTTGATGTGCAATTAGAATCCCTAATTCATCTCACATAGAGAAAAATAGAAGTGGAATGAACACAACCTCCACCAAAAGCTTCTGACGACCAATCTCCAATCTCTCAACCATCACAGCTAGCTCATGCATTTGGTTCTCAAGCTTTTCCTTCTCATCCTGCCACAAATAATAATGTCAAAGAGCATTCCATGACCATATCATCAAAACACACACACACACACACATATATATATATATATAGAGAGAGTAATGTGTAAGTTCCAGACCGTCCCCGACCCCTTTAAAAAACATACTTGCATGTATTTAATGCTTAATCCAAACCTGTAGACGTGTTTATCATTGCTTATTCACTAAGAACTATGCTTCGGATCGAATCAATTTAGCAAGAATTACTGATTTTTAGTTAATCAAGTTTTTGGTGTGATATGAACCGTTGATTTTTTTTTTGTTCAGCTAAAAACACATCCAAACATGAAAAATGTCTAAACTTTAAACCAATACATGTTTTCTACTAAATCAAACATAGAGATCACATCTGCTCATTTAGATTAAGTAAAAAACACATGTGAATATGTTTTTTACAGGGGTCTAGGACGGTCTGGGAGATAAATGGTCTGAAACTTACACATTACTCATACATCTACATATATATATATATATATATATATATATATATATATATATATATATATATATATATATATAGAGAGAGAGAGAGAGAGAGAGAGAGAGGTTAATGTTTGACACCCTCGTGAGTAAAGAACCCCCTAGTAAAAAACTGTAACATTTTTATTTTTTAAATGTTTTTTGCACATCTGACCCTCCAGATGTTATCTACATGTTTGGATTAGTAGAAATCGGTAATTGGATCATGTTATTCCAACGTGCATGTAAGATTTTGCAGGGGGTTATTCCAAGAGTCAATTCTTACTATTTTGACCATGTTGAACACATCCATGGGTTGGATTTAGTCAGACCAACCTCCCACTATGAGTTCCAACCAGGGTACTTCCCCATGTGTGTGTGTGTGTGTATATATATATATATATATAGAGAGAGAGAGAGAGAGGAATTGAACTGACAAAAGAAAAGAAAAGGAAACATACTATTAAAACCAGATCCAGTTAGCCATCCATTCAAAAAACCATGAGTTGACAATTGAAGCATTGAACCATATGTGCAATAAGAGAAAAGGATATCCTAAAGTGCATGTACACTTTTTAAGTTGAACATATTTAATTCAGTAATAATGACAATTTCCAGGTTGAGTAATGCTTTCCATGTAAATGTAAATCTGAACAACAAATAGAGAAGCTGACAACTCCCATATTTTTACCTTTGAAAATGCCTTCCTCCCGGCTTCTTCCACAGCTTGCTCTGTCGAACATAACAGCTCATAAAAGTCATCAATCTATAGGAAGGAATATCAAGTATGTCATCTCAATGATGATGACAGAATCACAAAAGCAAAAATTTGAGAGAAGCGAAACAAATA
The DNA here is from genome assembly GCF_984573655.1 of Nuphar pumila. Taxonomy (NCBI): domain Eukaryota; kingdom Viridiplantae; phylum Streptophyta; class Magnoliopsida; order Nymphaeales; family Nymphaeaceae; genus Nuphar; species Nuphar pumila. The sequence continues at coordinate 2,633,301 of NC_143258.1, read as the reverse complement.
ACAAGGAAATACTAGAACACCTTCACTGATACGGCACTCTGTTTAGTTAAAATAAGCATGTTAAGAAAGACTGCTGAAAAAATCAGCTGAGATACTGATAAAGGAATAACTACACAGAAAACTTTTTCTATAAACATGGAGCAGTCTCCATCTGCACAAAACCTAAGACTACTATCCCATGAATTCAAGAATGTAATAAAACTATGTTACCTGTGCAACTTCACACAACATTCTGGAATTTTAATTTGCAAGTTAGGTGAAAATCAGTCACCCTAAAGATCCGATAAAAGCAGCAGTTATACGATACAAACAGCCGTAGAAACAAAAGAATCTAAGAATGAGAGAGAGATCCAATGCTTGGCACCCAAATCCAGCCATGGTCCATGTCTCGCCAAGTATCTTCACTCTGCAGCGGAAGTTTTGTGGAAGAGAAGCAAATGAAACACTTTCATGAAATTTCTTGTAGGATGGAGAATGAAAATTTTCATTCTAGACAAACTAGATCATGAATTATTGACTAGTTCTAATATCTGAAAAAGTCTAAATTGTTTCAAACTTTCTATATGTAAGTGATCCCCATGAAGTGGATCAATATCTCCTTTTAATACCACAAGCCTCTTATGAAGTGGATCAATATCTCATATTAATTCTAATATCTCAGACTAGATCATGAATTAGTAACTAGTCCCAATGTCTGAAAAAGTCTAAATTGTTTCAAACTTTCTAGGTTTGGAATGAGATATTGAAGTGATCCCCATGAGGTTGATCAATATCTCATATTGATACCACAAGCCTCTTATGAAGGCAGTTAGTACATTTTTGATGATTTGTAACTTCTAAGCTTTATATTGTGTAGATGGAGACAGAGAGATGAAGAAATTATGTATTTTGTGCATGAGAAGGAGAGAGAAATTAGGACAAAAAGGGTTATCTCTCATTGCGGCCATACTAAACATATATTACATGAATATAGTTTCCTTTAGGCAAAAATATCTTTAAAAAAAATAAAAGAATTGTACATAAAGATCAAGTTGCAGATTTGTTCCCAAAGCACCAATGAAGATGAGGCACTGGGAATTGAAAGACAAACTACAGTACTCATGGTTGTTACAAACTACAGTACTCATGGTTGTTACCCATACGTAGTTTGTGAGGGGCTGTTGGAACTTGGAAGATGAAGTGGATCTTGGATTGAATCCATTATTTGGATCGGATTCAGTTACACAATCCATAATGAGGATTGTGTGTTATGATATGGAGGATGTGCCTTATATGACAAAAGTGCAATAAATTTTATGTATTTTATTGTTTTAGCCCTTATGTAACTGATTAAGAGTATTCTTGTAATTCACCACATGTACTCTAATAATATAAGGTTTCTAAATAAAATGTCCAGCCTAAATCTCATTGAGGATTTTGGATTCTGCTTCATCTCTTTAGTTTCCTCCTCTCCTCTCTCCTTCTCTCTTTCTTTACCATTGTTTACACTAACTTCATCAATAGATTGGAGTCCTCGTCATTGTGTATATGTGTGTACGCCAGTCTGTGTGCATGTTTTTCTGTTGCTTTCCATGAGATAGGCACATCCAATTGTCCATGTGCATCCATGTGACATAGGTCGGAATAATGTGCTACAGGTTACATACATGAATGCTCAAATAAAACATGCCCTAAACATTCTCAAGATCGAACATGCTTGTCTTGAAAACCTTTTATTTTCCAAATGGTCACATACTTGCCGAAGGGAAGCCCAAGTGTTGCAGCTTAAGGGCACAATGACGTATCCACCTAGTGCAAGTTCAAAGAGTCACATGCATTTACCTGAAACTTTCTTGGACAAAGCAGACACTTTTTCTTCTAGATCTTGCTTCTCATTTGTAAGTGTTGCAGCTCTAATCCGTTCCTCTGCCAGCATCTGTTGTTCCTGTTGCCTCAGCATCATCTCTTGCTACACAATCAATCACCACAGGAAACATAAAAATTCTTCAGTCCCAAAGCATTTGTGGTCAGTTCAGAGGATATATTTAAAAGAGAGACTGATATTAAAAAAAATGCACCTGCAATTCCGTTTTAATCCTGGCAAGCTCCGGTTCCATGGCTTGGATCTGCTCTACGTTGCTGTGAATGGAAGGAAGACCACCATCCTGGTGCCTCTCTAATTGTTGTTGTAATAATTTTATCTCAGCTCTCAATGAGGCTGAATCTTCTTCAGCCTATTACAAGTAGAATGATCAACATAAAACTCCTTTGGATACTTTTAGAGACAAAAGAAAACTGTAAATTCACAGATATTAACATGCAGCCTGAAACTGCAACTGCATACCCTATATTGCTCCTCTTCTGCCTCTTTTAACTGCTTCTTAACCCCACGAAGTTGGGCCAGGAGATCCTCCTACACTAAAATGTTTGAATGATTAATGGAGTGCAGAAAAGCATAATAAAGACAAATCACTGTTTCAACAAAAGATGGATTGACAAATGTACCCGTGCTACAACTGCAGCATTCTTTTCCATGGATAGATCCTTTACAGCTTTCCTTAATGATGGCAATTCACCATGCTCCTTCAAACAAATTCAGAAAAGGAGGAGGGGGAGGGGGTGGAGACGAGAGAGTCAGTGTGGATGGCCTACTACTACATGTCTATTATCCACTCTACTCTCATGTAACCAGTAATCTAATAATCCGTACTTACCAGATCATTGAATTGATTCTGCAGGGAGTCATGCTCAATTTCCTTTACCTCAAGCTGGAAACAGAAGCATCAAATTTTAGAACTAGATGAAAATAATACCAAATTGTGTATTTCCTTGCAACTCAAGCATGCTACACATGTACACACGCACACATACATTACAAACTACACACATGCACATGCACAAACATGAAGCATGTCCACAAGCACACACATAGACACATGCATGCATGCATGCACACACGCACAGACACATGCACTCATGCGCACATGCTCACACACATGCATGCATGTGCACACACTCTCGCACACATTATTATTTGAACTTTTGAAACTCAATTGTGGCAGCTTCTTATCCTGAATCCTTTCAGGTCTTTGGCTCTTTGTAGTTTGCTTGGTTGGTTACAACAGTGATTCACGAGACTGATGCAATTTTATACACATCGTACCTTAGAAGCCAATCTTTTGTTTTCCTGTTCCAATTCCTTGATCTTCCTCTCAAAATCTTTCACTGGAAATGAGGATGCACGAGAATCCCTCTGCAAAAAACTTAAAATCCCAAGTTAAGCAGTGTACGTGAGGCACGGCAACTAAATCCTACATTAGACAGCATACACTATATCGCGTATAATTTGATATAAATGCTCTGTTATCTCAAATACACAAGACTCAAAAGTCCTTCATGTATTAAAAGCACTCGGTGCTTACGTATCCCCGGTCAAGACTCAAGATGACGAGAAATGAGAACAAAGAGAAACAGTTCACTGTGTATGGAACCAGTATAGACAAATCTTCTTTTCCTGAAGTAACGGTATATATGTTTGTCCCAATTTTCTTCAGCGACATGCCGATTCCTCTCAATTTTTGGATCACTCAATTGTATATAAATGATCTAATAACCAAAGTGAATACAGACGGGTTCATAAACAAGTTATAGATTGAAGTAACAAGTAAAACCATGTGTGAAGAATGCATGATCAACAACATTAAATTGTGAGCGAAATTCATTCCCCTATGAACTAATGAAGGAAGTATATAACAAAGAAAACAAATACAAAAGGGCTCCTAACCAAATATAGATTTTGAGTAACGAGCAAAAATATGCATCGACAATCCACGATCTATTTAGACAACGATGAATTGCGAGTTAAATTCGTTACCTAAACGCAAAGTTATAGCAAACAGAACTGCGAACGAATTGGTAACGAGAAACACTAAATACTCATAAATGCCAAAATTGGAATCAATTTAGATCATGCCGAAAACCGTACCTCCGCATTTTGATTCACATTGGACGAAGAATTTCCTTGAATTCCATTTCCTGATTTATACGATCATACATCGATCCCGGCAAACGAAAGAAAACGAGTGAAAAATAAAATTAAAATCAAAACCAGAACGCTATCGCTGCCGATCATACATAATCAGGCAGAAACGTCATTTGCTCTCTGAAAACCTTAAAATTCGAAGTCGATGAAAGGAATACGAACCAGGCTGATTCGACGGGTTGAGCCGATCGGCCGTTCTTTTCTGGCGAATCTCCTCCAACTGAATTAGGGCGGACAGAAGAGCGTTTCCAATGAGAAGAAAAAGAAGAATTGAGGATCGGTGAGAACAAAGACGTCGAGATCGAGCGTGTTATGATGAATCGGAGAGGAAGAGCGTACCGTGCGACGACCCAAGGTTGCGTGATGAGCGTCCATGGGGGACGAGGGTTTCCCCTTTTGGCTTCGCGTTGGAGGAGACGATCGGCTCTGAGAGGAAAATGGGAGATTTTATATTTTGCGGGAAAATAACGCGGAATGACGGTCCCTCCCTGCCATCGAGATGGCAATTTAAATGCGTTAAATTCATTTGTTCTCTGAATTTTTTTTTCCAAACGGTAAATAAACGGTGGGACGCAGGAAACCGGGTATCCTGACTCCAGGTAGACAGGGTGCAGATGGCCGGATTATTATAGACCCGAATCCGAATTCAAATCCAATATGTGAGCAATATACCTAATTTCGTTGGCTCGTTCTTGTGGTGAGCCAAGCCGAGTCGGTGCTCATAATCAACTCGAGTTAAACTAGCCGAGTTCTTGAATATAATCATACGGATGTGATCTACATGTTTGGTTTCATAAGAACTCGCTCTTGAATCATCGGATTTTGATGCATAAACCAGATTTTTTAAGGCTTCGAAATGAATTGCTCATAATCTTGATAAATATTCAAGCATTCAAAAATCACATTTTTTTATTAAAATTACATAATCCAATGGTTGATTTCTAGCAAATTCACTGTATCAAGCACATCCACATGGTTAGATTTGCTAAAAAAGTGTTGAAAATGCTCATATCTCTATTTCTCATACTCTAGTTCTCAAAAATTCAGTTCTCATGTATATATATGTATATATAATCACTGGAATATGAGAACTAATGTGTGTGAACCACAATTTTCATAGATTTTTTGTTCTTTTCTCTTGAATCTAATGCTTTAAAATCAATGGCTCATAATCTTGATAAATATTCAAGCATTCAAAAATCTCATTTTTTCATCAAAAATACATGATCCAATGGTTGATTCCTAGCAAGTTCACCATGCCAAGCACATCCGCATGGTTGGATTTGCGAAAAAAGTGATGAAAATGACCATATTTCTAGTTCTCATATTCTAGTAACTAAATATAGAGATAGAGAGTCATTAGAATATGAGAACTAAAAATATGGGCATTTTCAACACTTTTTGAAAATCCAACCATGTGGATATGCTTGGCATGGTGAATTTGCTGGGAATCATCTATTGGATTGTGTATTTTCGATGAAAAATGTGATTTTTTAATGCTTGAATATTTATGAAGATTATGAGCCATTGATTTTAAAGTTTGCAAAAAATCCGGTTTATGCATCAAATTGGATGATTCAAGAGTGGATCCTTATAAAACCAAGCATGTAGATCACATATGTATGGTTAGATTCAAGAGAAAAGAACAAAAAACTCATGAAAATCGTGATTCACAAATTAGTCCTCTCTCTATATATGTAGTCACTAGAATACAAGAAGAAATCTGTGAACCATGATTTTCATGAATTTTTCGTTTTTTTTCTTGAATCTAACTGTACTTATGTGATCTACATGCTTGGTTTTATAAAAACCTGCTCTTGAATCGTCCAATTTTGATGCATGAATGATAATTTTTTAAGGATATATATATATATATATATATATATATATATATATATATATATTACATTGTTTTAGCTGAAAAAATAGGATTACATAAAATGCATGTTTCTAAAATACATGTCTGACTACCTAATGAGCTTATGTGAGTCAAACCAAGCCGAGTACTATCAGCTCTGAGAGGAGAAATGGGAGATTTTATATTTTGCGGGAAAATAATGTGGAATGAAAGTCCCTTCCTGGTATTGAGATGGCAATTTAAATGTGTTAAATTCATTTGTTCTCTGGATTTTTTTTTTTCAAACGGTAAATAAATGGTGGGATGCATGAAACCGGGTATCCTGACTCCAGGTAGATAGGGTGAAGATGGATTGGATTCTGGCCAGATTATTATAGACCCGAATCTGAATTCAAATCCAATATGTGAGCAATATACCTGATTTTGTTCGCTCGTTCTTGTGGTAAGCCAAGCCGAGTCGGTGCTCATAATCAACTCGAGTTAAACGAGTCGAGTTTTGGCTACCTTGTTTATATTTTCATGGATTTTTTTGTTCTTTTCTCTTGAATATAACCATATTGATGTGATCTACATGTTTGGTTTCATAAGAACTCGCTGTTGAATCATCGAATTTTGATGCATAAACAAGATTTTTTTAAGGCTTCGAAACCAGTCGCTCATAATCTTGATAAATATTCAAGCATTCAAAAATCATATTTTTTATTAAAATTACATAATCCAATGGTTGATTTCTAGCAAATTCCCTGTATAAAGCACATCCACATGGTTAGATTTGCAAAAAAAGTGTTGAAAATGCTCATATCTCTATTTCTCATATATATATAAAATCCAATGGTTGATTTCTAGCAAATTTATTGTATCAAGTACCCACATGGTTAGATTTGCAAAAAAAAAGTGTTGTAAATGCTCATATCTCTAGTTCTTATATATATATAAGACCTAATTTTTTCAGATCTTCCCTCTCAAAATCGCTTTTTTGGTATTTTTTTCTCGCATCTAACACCATAGATATGATGTATAGGTTTTGTTTAGTGGGAACCGACTTTTGGATAACAGGAATCTGACTTGTATACAAATTTTTTCGATGATCCAAAATCAACCGCTATGAAGGTACCAATTTTTTTGGCTCATAAAATCATGCTTTTTCATCAAAAAAAGCATGACCCAAAAGTCGAGTCTCAGTAAACAAGCAAGCTAAACACACCTAACAGTTCAGATCTTTCATAAAACACTTAAAAACTATGGGGCAAAACGTTAAATGTGACCTAATATGTTTAGCTCTCTCTCTCTCTCTCTCTCTCTCTCTCTCTCTCTATATATATATATATATATATATATATATATATATATATATAGTATTTTGTGATAGATCTGAACCGTTAGATGTGTTTAGCCTGCTTGATTTAGTGGGAATCGGCTCTTGAATCATGTTTTTTTACTGAAAGCCATGATTTTATAAGCCGAGAAAAACTGGTATCTTCATAACAGTTGATTTTGGATCACCAAAAAAATTTACATACAGGTCTGATTCCTGTGATCCAAAAGTTGGTTTCCCACTAAACAAAACCTATAGATCACATCTATGGTGTTAGATGTGAGAAAAAGAACTCAAAAACAATATTTTTTGAGGGGCCAAAACAAGGCATAACGAGAAAGTGGGCAGAAAGAGCGCACTATATATATATATATATATATATATATATATATATATATATATATATATATATATATATATATATATATATATATATAATCACTAGAATATGAGAACTTATGTGTGAACCACAATTTTCATAGATTTTTTGTTCTTTTCTCTTGAATCTAAGGCTTTAAAATCAATGGCTCGTAATCTTGATAAATATTCAAGCATTCAAAATTTGCATTTTTTTCATAAAAAATATACGATCCAATGGTTGATTCCTAGCAAGTTCATTATGCCAAGCACATCTACATGGTTGGATTTGCAAAAAAAGTGATGAAAAATGATCATATTTCTAGTTCTCATATTCTAGTAACTATATATATATATATATATATATATATATATATATATATATATATAGAGAGAGAGAGAGAGAGAGAGAGAGAGAGAGACATTAGAATATGAGAACTAAAAATATGGGCATTTTTAACACTTTTTGCAAATCCAACCATGTGGATATGCTTGGCATGGTGAATTTACTAGAAATCATCCATTGGATCGTGTATTTTTTTATGAAAAAATGTGATTTTTGAATGATGGGATATTTATGAAGATTATGATCCATTGATTTTAAAGTTTGAAAAAAATCTGGTTTACTAATCAAATTGGATTATTCAAGAGTGGGTCCTTATAAAACTAAGCATGTAGATCACATATGTATGGTTAGATTCAAGAGAAAAGAACAAAAAATTCATGAAAATTGTGGTTCACAAATTAGTCCTCTCTATATATATAGTCACTAGAAAAATAGAATAACGTGTGAACCGTGATTTTCATGAATTTTTTGTTTTTTTTTCTTGAATCTAACTGTATGCATGTGATCTACATGCTTGGTTGTATAAGAACCTGCTCTTGAATCATCCGATTGTGATGCATAAATGATATTTGTTAAGGCTATATATATATATATTACATTGTTTTAGTTGAAAAAAATAGGATTACAAAAAATGCATATATCTAAAATACATTTATGACTACCTAATGAGCTTATGTGAGTCAAGCCGAGTCGAGTACCTATTGTTCTGGAGAAGCAGAACCTGTTTTATGAGCTTGAACGAGCTCTTTACAGACCAAACATGAGCTGAGCCACAAACAACTCGACTTGTTTCCCAGCCCTACTTGATTTCCAATCATATCCAATGAGGCAAGGTTGAATAGGGATTTGAATTAAATGTGGTAATATTGGGATTTGGGAAAAAAGTTATTTACATGTAAAAAATGCAAATGAAATGGATTTTGATCTGGATCTAAATTAGATCCGACTTACAATGTTGATCCGAATAAGTGACGATCCTGTTTAACATATCTGAATTCGATCTAAATATGCATTCAGATCTTACTTCAAGGATCCAAACCTAACATCTTGTACTCAAATCGGATATCTGACCATACCTAATCTGTTTGCACCCCAACTTCCAAAAATGGGACAGTTATGGGCGGATTGTGAAATCTTAAATCAAGATCCGACTTGGATCCGTCCAAGCCAAGTTGATCGAGGGCCCAATTTGATTTAGTAACACCAGATCCAGTGAAAAAATAAATAAATATAAGGGTTCTGCACATAGCTGTATATATCAACATTATAGATTTAGCTAACAGGATTCTCTCGACAAGGAAATATTACCCAATAAATTAAAAATTTTCATTTGTTTAGAAAGTCTCAAAAAAATATTGGCAAATAAAGAATATTCAAAGATAAAAAAGGAGACCTATAATGTATGCATACAAATTAAAAAGTATTTTTCAAGTAAATATAAAGATAGTAATTAAATGTATTCAAATAGACATGTCAATATAGTAGTATATTATTGCTTGAAACTATCACTACAAAATCGTGGTATTTTTAAAATATCAGTGATGCTTGTGATATTGATACATGCGCATAATCTAACTTTAAACCCTTTATAGTTTATACTATATAAATTAACTAGAGTAGTGTTCAACTGCTTGAAATGACTAGTACACCATCAAAAGTGTTGGTCGTTTGTCAAATACATGCTTATTTTTATGGGCATTGTAAAGCTAAAAAATAAACACCTTTTTTTTACAAAAAAAAGTTATTGAATGTTTTCTTGACTTTCAATTGAAAAGTGAATGTTTTTTTAACTGAAAAAATACTTTGTATTTTAATATTTACATTTATTGTTTTGATTAAAAAATGAATGTTATTTTTGGGAACTAGAAAAGAAAATGAATTTTTTATTCATGTGAATAAAAACAAACTGTTCAAAAATTAGTTGCAGTTAGTTCTTACCTATCTTAAGGGTAGTATAAATATTTTATCATTTCACCCTTCATTCAACAAACAAGATAAATATACCTTGTCTTATATGTTGTCAACCTATTATTTAATGAACTAGGGTGTTTCTAATACCTAGAAAGGTTCGGGTGTTTGGAAAGACATTATATGAAGATGAAATAGTGATGTAAACCTAGTGGGCTTGATTTACGATCAAACACTACGTTACACTATTCCTATTGAATTTATGCTACAAAAGTAGAAACAATGAAAAATCAAGAAAAATAATGCATAAACTCAAGAAAATATTAATTTTCATTCATCCAACTCTGCATTGTTCTCTCAAAAATTCCCATAATGAGTATTTATAGGAAAAATACAATAAACCTCAGGTCTACTTTGGATTTGAGATAGATCCATTACATAAAAGATCTAATTCTAAATAAAAAATCCCAATAAAAAACTCTAAGCTAAATTAAATCCAAATGAATCTTTATGGAGCCGGGTCTTCGGCTTTGCTCTTGCATCATTCTGCCTGGGTTGGAGAAAGACTTGCCCTCAAGTCCTGATCTCGCTTACACTTTTTTCAGTTGCGCTCTAGCTGTAAGAAATAATGATCCATTAGATCCTCTGGAAGGCACAAATATACTAGTATTGATGTGATCTGATCCGAAGAGTTCTCACACAAGTGTGCAATGAAGAACTGATCCTTCAATGTTTGGTGTAGCATGTAACTAAATGGGTCTTCGTGTATGACATCACTCAAACCAAAAAGTTACATCTTAAGATGTACTTGGATTCAAATAGAATCAACAAGCTCCAAACTAATCTTAATTGGATCCAAATGGGTTATAGTAGGTCCAGGATCAAATGGATGGGTTAGTTCTAGTTGAACTGAATCTAATGAGATTTGGGATGGGTTTGGTTCATAAGTCTGATTCGGGTTTGGGTGCCCAGGATAATGGGCTTGGTAAAGATCTGGTTGGATCACGATAAGATCTAAGACATAATGATTTGTTGAACCTAGAATGGGATGGGTCAGATACTAGATTGGAGTTTGATGGGGATAGGTTTGATTTAATCCCGATCCAGATCCAAAATATGTATGGGTCTGGTCTTCGCCCAGTTCGAATTGAAGCTGGAGTTTTGTCTAAGTTCGATTAGGTCCAGTTTGGGTTTGGATAAGATAATTCAAACCAAAATCATTGGATTGGACCCAATCCAAAGATGAGACCCTCTGGACTGGACCCATAGGACCCAAAACCAGTGTGATGTGGGTTAAAACCGATAGGAACCGACTTGAATCCAAACCCACAACACCCAAATCTAGGTTGGAGTGATGGGAGTCGACTCCCTACCCGAACTGGTTTGACCGATCGACTGATGAGCTGCCCATCCTGCAGCAGAAAACCATGTTAGGGTTTCCTTGTGCAGAAATGATGGGCAGTGGTCCTCCTCCATTGTCGTCGACACTGATAGTGCTCTGAATAGGGATGGGCCCCGTCGGCCTGCTCCGTCCAACAACAACCCACCGACATGAGAGTTGTTACCTCCATGGAGGGTCGAATGGTGAGCTGCAGCCCACCGTCGGGTCAATCACCTGAGGTGATGGATCCCCGTCGATTCCCGTTCACCAGCAAGGAAGAGCCAAGTAGGTCAGGGCCGACGAAGGCTGGTCCTCTAAGCGATGACAGTTGTGGAGGGGTAGGGGGTGGAGCCGCCGTGAAGGCAGATGTCGAAAAAGAGTGAGAGGACCGAGGTCCACCACCAGTCACTCTCGATAGCGGGACTATTCTTCTCCAGCCCCCACCTCCTGCAATATGGTGCTGGACGGGTCGGATGCGATAGGGGTGCAAGAGTGGTTTTGGTGGTGGTGGTGGAAGAGAAGGCAAAAGGGAAGAAGGAACAGATGATGGTGGTGAAGATAAAGAGTTAGGTGGTGGTGGTGGAGGAGGGGTCACTATTGTTGTCGTTGGACTCAGCGATGACATGGTCAGGAGGGCCGATTGATTCGGGTTCTTGCCATATCCTCTGTCATGCACGATCTTCTTTCATTCGATGTTCTTTCAAGCATATGCATGTTATCTTTGTTCTGCCTTCAAAATTTTCAACTCTAGAGATATTTGCTTTGTCTCTCTTTGTAGTTTATGGCATTCTCACCTAGAGAACTTTGTACTTGTTTCTATCATTTGTTGCTTTCCGAATTGAATGCCTCATAAATGAAGAAACAAGTGTGATCTTTCCTCAAATGGAATCAAGACGATGATCCTTGATTCAAAAATGAAGAAACAAATGTGATCTTCCCTCAAATGGAATCAAGACGATGATCCTTGATCTAATATCAACTTATGTAAATCGAGATGGCTTGATTTACGATAAAATGCTATGTTATGATACTCCTATTGAATTTACGCTATGAAAGTAGAAACAATGAAAAATCAAGATAAATAATGCATAAAATCAAGAAAATACTAATTTTCTTTCATCAAACTCTTCATTGTTCTCTCAAAAATCCCCATAATAAGTTTTTGTAGAAAAACAGAATAAACCCTAGGTCTACTTTGGATATGAGATAGATTCATTACATAAAAGATCCAATTCTAAATAAGAAGTTTAAATAAAAAACTCTAAACTAAATTAGATCCAAATAAATCTTTATGGACCCGGGTCTTTGGCTCCACTCCTGCATCAACTAGTATTAAAGAACTCATGTCATGTAAAGTGTTTGATAGGCAAAATTCCAAAATTTGGATGGATCCTTGGAATGAGCTGCCTCTTGTTTCGCTTATAGAAGAGAGAAAAACTATATCACGAATATTAAGAGAACCTCAGTTCAGGAAGACCTCTATATCTTTGGTTCATGTTTTCACCCTTCATTCCCTTCCTTGGAAACTGTGTGGCAACGGTTTTATTCTTTCAAGACTTCACAGGGTTTGCGATCAGCTTTGGTGAAAAGGTTTATGCGATGTAGAGATGCTAACCAGGAAAGAGATCTGGAATGATGTGGTGCATAAGCCTTGGTTTAAGCTAGTTTGGGCTCTAGAAGTGCTTCCTAGAGCATGTTGAGTGGTCTATTTAGCATGCATTACAGTCTTTTGGCACCTCCCTTCCTAATAGCAAAGAGGAAGAAAGCCACATCCACTTGTATTTCTCTTGACATGTAGTTCAAAGTGTGTGGAAACATATATGTTAGGAGTTTGGCATGAAGAGAATTTCATATATTGCAATCATTAGGGAACTATCATGGTGAAAGTCTATTCAGTTTTCTCAACCTTGTTGCAAAAATGTTGGAGTATAATCTTTCATGCTGTGCTTTGAAAGATATGGTCCATCAGAAAAAACATTTACCATGATGGGGAGAATTTTTCTGAAGAGAAGATCATAACCCAGCCATCACGCTATTTGCTGCTAGAGGGCCAGTAGTTGAACCTCTTTTTCATGGTAACCAAAATCAGGTTGTATTTGGATTTACATCTCATTCCTTAGAATCTTTTTGTTTGGTTTTCTTAGCAGCTTACAACAGAGAGAAGTTAATATTTATTGGAGGATTTAAAAGAAAAGATTATGCAAAGCTTATTGAAGAAGATTGTTGTCAATTCTTTAAAGAGGTGCAACAAAGACCAAGAGTCTTGATTGTCTGCATTTTTCAAAAAATGAAATGAAATCACATGAGATTCAAAATCATGTGATTTGGAATCTCATATGATTTCAATTCTCATGTTTGTTTAACATGAGGAATGATATCTAAAAAACATAAAATAGGATAAAAACAATAAAACAGAAAAAAAAAAATTAGGGGCTCTCTGGTATGAGCCCCTCTTCAGTAGCCATGTCTCCCCCGGGCTCCTCCACCTCTGTCTCCTCAGCAGCCAGCTAATGGAGCTCGTTGGAATCGAACAATTCACCTATTGTTTTGTGACCTTCTCCTTCCTCCCATGTTGCTTGGGTTTTCTGGCGAAGATTGCTTTTGTCTTTCATCTCTCTCTTCTTCTTCATATAGGAGAGGAGAAGACGAGGGAGGAAGAATAGGAAAGAGGAGAAGACAAGTGAGGGAGACGCTGCAAAAAAACAAAGTAAACATTGGGTTCACTTTGCTTTTTTTGCAGAACTCAGTATTTGATTTGAAATCACACCCCTGCCCGTGGAGAGGGTTGTGTATGTTCGCCCCCGATGATTCACTGAATCCCACGTCCGTGTTCGGGGGATCGAATGAGCGCCACGTATTCATGCACATGGGGCTCGTATTCCCGTGTATGTTGACATAACTTTGCATCGGACTCTGGTGCTGTTGCAAAGACTTAATCACCCTTACTTGCTTTTCTTGCCCTGAAATGACGGTTCGAGGAAATGACAAAAATATCCTCCATTCAAAAGTTGTGAAACGACGGGTGGGGAAAAGGACAAAAAAGTCCTCCTTCCAGAAAGTTTGATGTTAACCATTTAAAGTGGAGACGTTCGCCTGCGCCATCTGCTGTAACAGTGCTCCCATTATCAACGTTCCAGTGTTACAAAACATTTCAGTGTCTTCTCTTCATTACTGCTGTCGTTAGGCATCATGGAAGAAAGCAATGATTCACAAACATTCCAACCAGTGCCATCAAGGCACAGTGAGTAGCTTTTCATCTCATCATGCTATCGATGAAGAAGACATGTCGTCTTGTGTGCCATTAAGGCATTGTTTGGTTATTGCAGGTAGATCTTGTTATTACGAAGGTTGGAAACTTATCGATATTTGTAAGACGCTGGGACCTGTTGACAAGAACGCTTGTTTGCAGATGCTAGGAAGGGCCTCTACCCCATCAGGTATCCTACAGTCACTCATCATATGCATTGTATCTCAAACCGCTGTATTAGTAACAGACTCTCGTTTTTGTGAGATACATTTTTGTTAGTTAATATCGATTTGTTTGCTATTATGTTCAAGTTCTTCCTTATCGATTTGTAATTTATTGTGCGATATATTTATCGACCTTTTAGATAGTATGTTTTTGTATCGTCGAGTTATAAGTTATAAAAACTGAACTGCCGTATCGATTTTCAATATCTGACAAATCGCTATACATATCGTTTTGTAAGATATTATATGTTTTGTAATATGTATTTGTAAGATATTTGTACACAGACTTTGAAAACGTTTGGGTGCAGAAACACATCTTGACACGCATGGCGGGGCGATTTTCGCATGCATATCGTTGCTCTCTCAGCGACTTCTATTGAACTCGCTTTAGAGCCTCATGGATATTATGAGAGCGTTATCGTCAACACACATGTACGACATGTTTATTTTATTGGCATGGTAAGCGACGCGTCGATGCTCAGCACAAGCAAACATCAAACCGCACTTGCTTTGATACTTTCATTCATTAAATCGTTGCTTTGACTTGCGTAACCCTAGTGGTATCCGTTCTTACATGCATCCTGATTAAATCGTAGTAAACCTATGCCGCTTGCTAACGGAAATTGATATATTGCTTACAAAACATTCCACTGTCTTCTTTTATTTGTCGTTGTTGTTAGGCATTAAGGAAGAAAGCAATGATGCACAAACATTCCAACCAGTTCCATCAAGGCGGCGTGAGTAGCTTCCCAGCATCATGCTATCGATGAAGAAGGCATGTCGTCTTGTGTGTCATTAAGGCTTTGTTTGGTTATTGCAGGTAGATCTTGTTCTTACGAAGGTTGGAAACTTATCGATATTTGTAAGACGTTGGGACCTGTTGACAGGAATGCTTGTTTGCAGATGCTAGGAAGGGCCTCTACCCCATCAGGTATCCTACATTCACTCATCATATGCATTGTATCTCAAACCGTTGTATTAGTAACAGACTCTTATTTTTGTGAGATAATATCGACTTGTTTGCCATGTTACTGCAAACACAAATTGATATATTGCTTAAAACATTATTGAGCTTATTATCAGGTTGTAATAAAGATGATGTAGCTCAATCAATAGAAAGATCTGGAGAATTGAATATCTATACTTATGACCCAACTGAAGAATTGAACATCTGCACTAACGATGCACATGAAAAGAAGGGTGCAGGCATTAGACCCACTATTGACTTGAATATTCCAGTGGAAGAAATGCAATTCAATGATGAGGTAGACTACCATGACAGCGCACATAATAAAAGTGTATGCACCGGGAATGTACACGGAAGTACACCTGACTTCAATGTTCCAGGAGAAGAAATGCAATTCAGTAATGATCCTGATTTTGATGTCAGTACACTTAATAAAACCGTAGGAACTGGGAATGTACATGGAATTGCACTTGACTATGTTCCTGTATAAGGAATGCATTTTAATAACGAAGGAGATGCATATAAATTTTACAATGATTATGCCTTAAAAGTTGGCTTCAGTGTGAGAAGGTTTTCTTGGTCAAAAAATGCACAGGGTGTCTTGGTTAGAAAGACATATGTCTGTTCCAAGCAAGGTTGGAAGAAATCAATGGGAAATCCAACTATGAGCACGCCAGAATCAAGATGTGGATGTCAGGCGAGATTGGTTTTGAGAAAACATTCGAATGGGAAATTTGTCGTGCGTACTTTAATCAGTGATCATAATCATGATTTATCTGCATCATTTATGACTCCTATGCTAAGGTCACATCGTAAAGTAACTGTAGCTCATGCTGCAAGGGCTGAAATAGCCGATAGCGCCGGCATTGCACCAAGGAAGACATACAATTTGTTTACCCGCATAGATGGTGGTCGCGAAAATGTGCCATTCACACCTTTGGATCTTAGAAACCACTTGAGCAGGAAGAGGACAGATAACATGAAGAACGGAGAAATATTTGTTTGGTTCGTTACTTACAGAATAAATCAAGCAATGAACATGGTTTCTTTAGTGCAATGCAAGTGGACGCAGATGGATATACCGTGAATATGTTTTGGTCAGATTCAAGGTCTAGATTAGATTATGAATGCTTCAATGATGTGCTTGTGTTTGATACTACAGTAAAGATTAACACTGAACAGTGGCCATTTGCGCAGTTTGTGGGAGTGAACCATCACGCACAGAGTTGTATATTAGGCGGTGCTTTTGTGTATGATCAGACCAAGGAAACCTTTGAGTGGTTGTTTAGAGTATTTACACAGGCAATGAACGGGAAGCATCCTGAAACTGTACTCACAGATGGTGATCACGCAATTGCGGCTGCAGTGCTTCATGTGTGGCCAGATGCACATCATCGCCTGTGTTTGTGGCATATCTTTCAAAATGCAGCAAAGAACATATGACACATATTTAATCAGAATACAGGGTTTGACAAACATTTTACAAGGTGTGTACTTCATAGCGTAGACGAGGTCACCTTTAAGTCAGATTGGGACAAAATGATTAAGACATACGACCTTGCTGACTGTCTGTGGTTACAAAATTTATATACAGAAAAAGAGAAGTGGGCATTGGCATATGGAAGACAATACTTTTGTGCAGGTATGATAAGCACACAAAGAGCCGAATCTATGCATGCCACGCTGAAGAAAACCCTGTATTCATGTTTAACAATGTTTCGTTTCATGAAACAATATGAATTATTTGTAGACGGTCTAAGACAGAATGAGCTTGAACAAGACGTGAAATGCTTCAATACACGACCTCTAACTTTTGGCATGAAAATATTGATGCGACCTGCAGCTCTGTATACACTAACTGTATTTGAATGGATCAAGAAAGAGGTGTTGCATGTCATGAATTGCAGAATAGAAGAACTGGTGCAAACCGAGAATATGCACAAATACCATATTTTTTGTCAGAGCGAAAAGCATCAGGAAAGGCAAGAAGCGCATGTCACGTACAATGTCGACAACAGAAGGGTAGAATGTTCGTGCAAAATGTATGAATTCAAAGGTATCCTATGCTGTCATGCATTAAAGGCACTCAATCAAGAGAAGATACAAGAAATACCTGAGTCTTACATAATGCGAAGATGGACGAGACGTGCGAAGATTGAAATGCTCGTTATGGACAATGCGAGTAAATCTGGTGTTGACGAGAAGTGCCACATAGCCTCCCGTTACCAACAACTGTGTAGGTCATTCATGCATGTTGCTGATTTGGCATCGAGAAGCGAAGAAGGCTATGCATGTGCGAGAAAAGCTGCAACGGAGTTACTTGAAAACGTGGAGTTAATTCACATTAAGTCTTTTGCAGCGAATGAATACCAGCCGAAGATAATGGGATCGAACAACGTAGGTCAAAATCATGTCTCGCTTGACACTCCCGAGAAGTTGCGCCGAAGCGTAAACATTATCTTCAACAAGTCAGTAGTGAACGTTGTTGATTATGATGAACATATTCATGAAGCAAAGGGTATCAAAAGAAAACCTGCCTCTGATCGCAGTCGTCGGAGGGCAAAGGGTGCACTAGAATTGGTTGGCAAGAAAAGGACTAAGAAACAACCAACCTGTAATAAAAAACAACAAAGCCCTTCGAATGAACAGATATGTAAAACATTATATTGCTCCCCATTGTGTGAAGCTTGTCAAATAGCTAACTCGTGTAATGTCCATCATGCAGCAATACCCTGCAGAAGTACCGGCAAACGTTCAAACCTACATTCCTCCCGACCAGATTTCCGGCAACGATCGCTACAGTTTTACAAGGCTTTTGGTATGTTATCGATGTTGCGAGGAGGTAGGCATTTCTTGTGAAACTTAATTCAGTGTCTAATATTTTCTCTTTCATGACAGGCTACGATGCAGTCGACAGATAGGTTTGGGACACAGGAATCTCGTGTGGGCTATTAACTTAGTTGGCATGCCTCTTTGCATGACCCGATCTCCACAATGCCGGATTTTTGGAGAGTTTATAGTCGTTTGTCATTGACGACTTGCGGTTCGTGGTTGAATTTGTTCAAATCAATAGATAGCGGGTTTTTGCTTCTAGTTGTTCTAGTTGTTTCAATAATATACCTATGTTTTCTTTCAGCTAGACTGTTTTGTTGTGGTGTTTTTGGACAAGATCTATGATGAACTATTTTATGGTTTTCAAGATAGTTTTTAAAATCATTTGAAAGATACTCTCCTCCGGAATCAACTCTAAAGATTTTTAAATTATCATTAAATTGATTTTTAATCATCATATGATATGTCTTAAACAATGCAAAGACTTCATGCTTATGTTTAAGGTAGTATATCCAACAAAATCTTGAATAATCATAAAAAAAATAACATAGTAACCAAATCCTCCCTTAGATACTACAGGTGTCTTCGCCTCGAAAGAATAGCGCACAAAGTATTGGCGAAGACAAATACAGCGATTGTTTGTCATCGCTGATTACAACGATGTAAATAATCAATAGATAAGGAAAGGATTTGTTGCCATCGCTGGATACTTCGTGCTTTGAGTCGGAGAGCGATCTGTGGCATCGCAGCATAAATCCGAGTGCACAAGTTCAAAAGATTTGTTTGTAAACGTAGATCTTTGTTCAAAAGTCAAGCTTCTCATTTTTCCAAAAATGCAATGATTATAATTGAAATTACTATTACAGAGATCTTTGTCTTCGCAATCGCTGTATTTGTCTTTGCCTCGAAAGAATAGCGCGCAAAGTATTGGCGAAGACAAATACAGCGATTGTTTGCCATCGTTGATTACAGCGATGCAAATTATCAATAGATAAGGAAAGAATTTGTTGCCATCGCTGGATACTTCGTGCTTTGAGTCGGAGAGCGATCTGTGGCATCGCAGCATAGTGATTTGTGGGTATTGTTCGAATGTCAAATCACACGTGGAAAACGTATTTTTGAATATTTAAAACTTAATGAGCGGCATGGAAAGACGTATTTTTGAATGCTTCGAACGCAAGCATTTAATTTGGTGGCGGTTATAAAAAAAAGGCGGCATGCGAAAAGCCGTATTTATATTTTTTTTAAACGCAATCAATTAATTAGCTTCGTGCTTTGAGTCGGAGAGCGATCTGTGGCATCGCAGCATGGTGATTTTTTGGTATTGTTCGAATGTCTAATCACACGTGGATAGCGATATGTGGCATCGCAGCGTAGAACGTTGTTGATTATTGTTGGACTGTCAATCTTAGCGTGATGCGAAGGATTGTTCAAGTGTACTGCGATGTGTGGCATCGCAGCGTAGGACTGTCAATCACTGTGCTGCGATGCCACAGATCGCTATTCAACGATAACCATAAATCGCCATACACCTCCAATGAACTTCTTCTCCAGCAAATCTTTCGCGTTCCCGACACCTCCACTTGTCTTTTGAAATCATTATTGTCAGTTATCTTGTGAAAAGTTGTATCCATATATTATAAATAAAAGGCTACTCAATGTGTATTTTCCAACGGATACCCATAAATGTTTGAGTTGTCGTACAGTATTCATTGATCATGTTGGTTGAGCAGTACATCTTTTAGGTCATAAATAGTCGTACAAGCACTGGAAGGTGTGCTTGTCTTCTACTTCGTGAACCAGCAACAACCAAACCGACGGTTCCTTCATAAACCTGGAGATCCGCCCTCGAACATAGAAAATTATAGTCGGTGAGGCAGACGAAGACAGCTACACGACCAACAATGGCGAGTCCTGGGTATATTGTCTACACATAGTCTACATGTTCAGCAAAATCCGTCTCTTTCATGCGTTTTTTGCGATTTGTTTTTGTGTACTATATAATATAATTTAAATATCGGTCGTTGCAATGTCCGCATTCATTTCAGTCGAACATCCACCGACGAAGTTGGGCGAAAACTTAGTCAATCACTCTTGGAGGACATCAACCGAATGCGCAGTGAATTCGCACAATGCAACCTGATCAGTAATTTTGTTAGTATTAAACTAGTAGTAGTTGTCTATAAACGTAAGCCATGTGTACGTATGATCAATACAACACCATATTTGTTGCAAACAGACTATATCCGATTTCGTAAATTATATTAAAAGCAATGCACCAAGCCAGACTGTGAGCGTCGTCAGCCCATATTTCATGGTATATCGGTTGTATTTTATGTTGCTTTTCATTATTGATTTAGTCCAATTGATTCATATGTTAACGTTGGTGTTAGCAATGTTTTTTTCGGTTTGCAGACTATATTACACCGTTTGCCATACTCCAGTGGATTTCAAGACGGCAAACCTTATTGGGTTAACGGTAATCACTGCAGAGACCTTATGACAAGTGAAAAGGTAAGCAAATAAACCTACAGTGCAATATTACAGCTTGACAGTGGTAACAACATTTTTTCGATCTATTTGCAGATACTGATTCCTACACTCTGGCAGTCTGAAAAGCATTGGGTCTTATACGTGATGGATTTACGCAAAAAACAACTATGGTGTTACAATTCGTTGGAAGTTGACAGTGGTTTACGGCTAGACATTTCCCATCTCGTAAGATTCCATCTATATGAGTATCGTGTAGTGTACTGGGGTCATGAATTTACTTTCGGCTGCATTATTCTCAGATCGGTTTCCTCATAGCCATTTTGAGAGTCAATGTCAGCGAGTGGATCTTTCGCATGGCATACCATGCTCCTTTACAAGATAATGACGTTGATTGCGGCGTATTTGTAATAAAGTACATTGAAGCGATATACAATGATGCAGAACCCTGTTTCAACGTTGTATGCCATTCCTTAGTCTCTGTTATTGGCAATTAAGGGCATGTCTATTGCTTCTAGTTTACAATCTGTTTTTGCAGGTTGATATACCCGGATTCCGTGAAGAACTCTGCAAAAAGTTGACGTCCTTTCTAATTTCGGAGGAGAAACTGACGGAGGCGAGGTCTAAAAGGCTTGTAATTGATAAAAGATGTGTGCTCAACCCGCGTGATTGACAGTCACAGGGTGAGACTGCGATGTGTGCAATGAACAAAGACTTTTAATGTTCGAAATGATAATATTCAATATCGCTATGAAATGTTGTATGCTTAAACATCGCTTTAATGTCGCGTTCTTATTTTACGAATAGTACAAAGCGATACGCTTGGTGGTCTAACGTCAAACTACACTGCTACGACCATGAAAACCTATGCCAGCATTTGAAAATTGCTTGAATTTTAAACGACGGGTTCTTCAATTATGATCTTACAGACCTATGAAAAAGGTATAGACGGATACGACAACTGCGTCGAAGCCGCGTATGCACTCGATTGAAGAATAAGTCGTGTATGCAGGAATTGTCGATTATGTCGGTTCCTTATTCGTGAAGCAAAGTGAAACTGTGTGTTGTGTCATTCAAATATTAATGAAACGTCCTATCACCCTCCGTCAGTTTTCGAGTATATACGTCAGTTTCATTAAAACAAAAGCAAATCTTAAATAAAAAAGCACTCTGCATTAAAGAAAACAATGTCATGCCAGAGGGCTATTCTGAATGGTAGTCAATGCGATTGGACCGAATCTTTTGGTCTCAAATAAATCCACAAGTACGTCTAAAGAAATTGCCTTAGGTGTACATTACCGTCGGTTCATCAATACAGCGATTTCTAAGAACAAACCTTTATTATTGATAAGTTCACGTAATGCGATATTTAGAAATATCTTTCGCCAGAGAAAAATATGCTGGTCGTACTTGTGTTGGTCGAAAGCACCAGCAACCCAACACAAAATGCTGGTCGAAACAGAGAAAAACTATAGAAAATGGGTTACCGCCTGAACTAAGAACCCAAATCTATCATCAAAATTGCACCCAAACACCCAAATAGCCCTTCAAATCAGTCCCAATCTATCATACACCAAAAAATGACCAGATTACAATTGATTTGGGCAAACAAAACCCACCGATAGCATCACAATCACAAACTTTTTGCATTCAGGGTACTGTTCATCAGTTTTTTCAGAAAATACAATTAAATCCACTAAAAATTGAGATTTCATCCGACTATTAAAATTCTTGATTCATTCAATCACAAAAATCAAGAGCTAATGGAATCCAACATCAATCGACCAAAAGTTCAAGACTTCAAGGTTGGTACGGACGTCAGCTGTGGAGAACACAAGCTGAGGTGGGTCCCAGCACAACCGATGCAGATGAAGCTTCTTCCTCTCACCGATCTTCAACAAAGCACCCTTTCATTTTCAATAGAGCTCTGATACCATATTGAAATCGGGAAACCAGCAAGAACAAAAGGAGAAGAGAGGAGAATAGAGAGGGAAGACAACTTAAGCTTCATTAGCAAAAAACCCTGAAAAGGTTACAACATATAGGGGTCGACCCTCTTTTACACTACATGACAAAAATTTAGATACCCACTAACACCTTGAAACATTACAGTTATACACTACATGACTTGGCGGAGCTCCTGCTGGCCACCCTCAGCGCGACTGCACCATTGGGTTACTGTCGAGGAGGACGGCGAGAACGGTGATGGAGGGCCTCGTTAGGTTGTACAGACAGAGCAATCGATAGGTTTCACTTTATACTATTCTGTCTGTCGTTCATTTTAAACTCAATCAATTTTCCGCATATTTCATCGCGTATTACCGGAATATGTTCCTGCAACAAAACATGTAATGTGAAATCCAATATATAACAGGAATACCCAATAACATCGGATACGAAGCTCATACAGCGTGGAAACAAGGTTGTTCTCCATTGTATATTGCTTCAATATGTTTCATTACGAATATGCCACAATCGACCCCATTACTTTGTAACGGAGCATCGTCAGCACAGAGCAACATCCACTCACCAATGTCGACACCCATTTGCCCGTTAAGGAATCCCGCCTGTGAAAAAGGGATAATATATTACAGTCCGGTCCACCTCGAATAGCTACTTCACCTTTGGGTACAAGCTTACCAAATGCATAGCATCGCGTTCTACGCCACTGTGGCAGTCCAATGAGTTGTAGCACCATAGTTGTTTTAGCTGAAAATTCATCTCGTATAGGACCCAATGGTCTGGATGTTGCCAGAGTGTAGGAAGTAAAATCTGTGAATCGATAAAATCATTTTTCGTTCCAGAGACTTATCGTGATGGGGATGTTACGAATAAACCTTGGATAAGAGGTTTGTTCACTTACCTTTCCAAATTTCGAAATGTCTATGCACTCATCATCGTTGTTCCAACAAGGTAGTGCATCGTCGAATCCTATGCCGTATGGCTTTCGCCGGACGTACATCTGTTGCACGAAATAGCAAGGTTTAACCACCAAGAAACGTGAGTACGTCATGAAAGCAAACTGAACAACAACGGCACAGACATACCATGAAATACGGGCTGATGATGCGTACTGTATTGCTCGTTGGGTTGCTCTGAATGTAATTGACAAAATCATACATTGTCTGGTTGCACAAAGTTACGAACTTCAGAACATGCAAACCGATGACCTAGAAATTGATAGTGGACAAATACTTACAAAATTACTGATAGTGTTTCCATCTGCAAATTCATCTTGCATCTGTTCGATGTCATCTACGAACTCGTCAGGGCGTTGCCGCCCACCCGAGACTGTGGATGTTGCACTGAGTGCACCATGAGCGTGGTATTCAGGATTGAACATTGAAATTATTGTCTACAGTAAACAACACTAGTCTAAATACGACATGAAAAGCCAAATGTTTACTAAACCGCTCAGGCGTTTCAAAGAATATACCTCTTAAGCGCTAGTCCTGGTACTGTGGATGTGGTTGTCTTCTTGTTCAGAGCCGTGCGTGGCCGTTTTGCTGCCATCGTCCACTCCATTGGCAACGTGCCTGGTCGTTTAGCTCCCATCCTCCTATCCGTTTGCTCCGTGCCTGGTCGTTTTTCTCCCCTCGTCCACTCCTCTGGCGCCGTGCCTGGTCGTTTTGCTACCATCGTCCTCTCCGTTGCCGCCGTGCCCGGTCGTAGGGCTCCCATCGTCTTTGGCATCGTGCCGGGTCGTATTGCTCCACTAGTCCTCTTCTTGTCCGCCATGGCTGGTCGTACTGCTCCGATTGTCCCCTTCTTCGGCGCCATGCCTGGACGGAGATATCGATGGCACCTTTGCAATGGAGATACTGAAACGCCGTCCAAAGGTAAAGTCCTTTAACGTGCAGCTATTTTTTGAAAACAGCCTGCTAATTAATTGATTGCGTTTAAAAAAAATATAAATACGACTTTTCGCATGCCGCCTTTTTTTGATAACCGCGCCAAATTAAATGCTTACGTTCGAAGTATTCAAAAATACGTCTTTCCATGCCACTCATTAAGTTTTAAATATTCAAGAATACGTTTTTCACGTGTGATTAGACATTCGAACAATACCCACAAATCACTATGCTGCGATGCCACAGATCGCTCTCCGACTCAAAGCACGAAGCTAATTAATTGATTGCGTTTAAAAAAAATATAAATACGGCTTTTCTGTAAAAAAAATGTAGTTATTCAATCATACATATATGTGTTCTAAGGCTGTCAAAAAATTTTTATAGTGACACAATCATGCATATTTGTGTTCTAAGATTGTGATTTTTTTTTATAGTGATTCAATCATGCATATATGTGTTCTAAGGTTGCCAAAAAAAATTATAGTGATTCAATCATGCATATATGTGTTATAATGCTATAAAAAAAATTCATGGTGATTCAATCATGCATATATGTGTTCTAAGGTTGTCAAAAAAAATCATAGTGATTCAATCATGCATATATGTGTTCTAAGGCTGTCAAAAAAAATTCAATCTGCCATATATATGTTCTAAGGCTGTCAACAAAACTTCATAGTGATTCAATCACTCATATATGTGTTGTAAGGTTGTCCAAAAAATTATAGTGATTCAATCATGCATATATGTTTCCTAAGGTTGTCAAAAAAATTTCATAGTGATCCAATCATGCATATATTTTTTTAAAGGCTATCAAAAAAATTTCAATCATGCATATATATGTTCTAAGGCTGCCAAAAAAAATCACAGTGATGCAATGAAGCATATATGTGTTATAAGGCTCTCAAAAAAAATTCACTATGATTCAATCATGCATATGTGTTCTGAGGTTATAAAAAAAAGTTCATTAAGAATCAAACATGCATATATGTGTTCTAAGTTTGACAAAAAATTCATAGTGATTAAATCATGCATATGTGTTCTAAGGCTGTAAAAAAAAGTTCATTTAGAATCAATCATGCATATATGTGTTCTAAGTTTGACAAAAAATTTTCATAATGATTTAATCATGCATATATGTGTTCTAAGGTTGTTAAAATATTTTTTAGTGATTCGATCATGCATATATGTGTCCCAAGGTTTTCAAAAAAATTTCAAACTTGCACATATGTATTCTAAGGCCCTAAAAAAAATCATAGTGATTCAATCTTGCATATATATGTTCGTAGGTTGTAAAAAAAAACTCATAGTGATTCAATCATGCATATATGTGTTGTAAGTCGGTCAAAAAAAAATTATGTTGATTCAATCATGCATATATGGGTTGTAATGTTGCCAAATAATTTTATAGTGACTCAATCATGCATATATGTGTTCTAACGCTGTCAATATTTTTTTATATTGATTCAATCATGAATATATGTGTTCTAAGCTTGTCAAAAAACATTATAGTGATTCACTCATGCATATATGTGTTCTATTGCTGTCAAAAAAAAATCTTAGACATTGAATCATGCATATATTTGTGATTAAATATATGTGTTCTAAGGTTGTCAAAAAAAATCATAGTGATTCAATCATGCATATATGTGTTTTAAGGCTACCAAAAAAATTTCATAGTGACTCAATCTTGCATATATGTATTCTAAGGCTCTCATAAAAAAAAATAATAGTGATTCAATCATGCAAAAAAGTGTTATAAGGCTGTCAAAAAAATATCATAGTGGTTCAATATTGAATATATGTGTTCTGAGGTTGTAAAAAAAAAAATAATAGTGATTCAATCATGCATAAATATGTTCTAAGCTTTTGAAAAAAAAAATTATAGTGATTCAATCATGCATATATGTGTTTTACCGCTGTAGAAAAATTTTATAGTGATTTAATTATGTATATATGTGTTCTAAGTTTGTAAAAAAAAATTATAGTGATTGAATCATGCATATATGTGTTCTATGGTTGTCAAAAAAATTCTAGTGATTCAAACTTGCATATATTTGTTCTAATGTTGTCAAAAAAAAAATCATAGTGATTCAATCAAGCATATATGTCTTCTAAGGTTGTCAAAAAAAAATTCATAGTGATTTAATCAAGCATATATATGTTCTAAGTTTGTCAAAAAAACTTCATAGTGATTCAATCATGCATATATGTGAGCTAATGCTTTCAAATAGAGAAGTGACAATAATGATTTCAAAAGGCAAGTGGAGGTGTCGGGAACGCGAAAGATTTGCTGGAGAAGAAGTTCACTGGAAGTGTATGGCGATTTGTGGTTATCGTTGAATAGCGATCTGTGGCATCGCAGCACAGTGATTGACAGTCCTACGCTGCGATGCCACACATCGCAGCACACTTGAACAATCCTTCGCACCACGCTAAGATTGACAGTCCAACAATAATCAACAACGTTCTACGCTGCGATGCCACGTATCGCTATCCACGTGTGATTAGACATTCGAACAATACCCAAAAATCACCATGCTGCGATGCCACAGATCGCTCTCCGACTCAAAGCACGAAGCTAATTAATTGATTGCGTTTAAAAAAAAATATAAATACGGCTTTTCGCATGCCGCCTTTTTTTTATAACCGCCGCCAAATTAAATGCTTGCGTTCGAAGCATTCAAAAATACGTCTTTCCATGCCGCTCATTAAGTTTTAAATCTTCAAAAATACGTTTTCCACGTGTGATTTGACATTCGAACAATACCCACAAATCACTATGCTGTGATGCCACATATCGCTCTCCGACTCAAAGCACGAAGTATCCAGCGATGGCAACAAATCCTTTCCTTATCTATTGATTATTTGCATCGCTGTAATCAGCGATGGCAAACAATCGTTGTATTTGTCTTCGCCAATACTTTGCGCGTTATTCTTTCGAGGCGAAGACAAATACAGCGATTGCGAAGACAAAGATCTCTATAATAGTAATTTCAATTGTAATCATTGCATTTTTGAAAAAATGAGAAGCTTGACTTTTGAACAAAGATCTACGTTTACAAACAAATCTTTTGAACTTGTGCACTCGGATTTATGCTGCGATGCCACAGATCGCTCTCCGACTCAAAGCACGAAGTATCCAGCGATGACAACAAATCCTTTCCTTATCTATTGATTATTTGCATCGCTGTAATCAGCGATGGCAAACAATCGCTGTATTTGTCTTCGCCAATACTTTGTGCGCTATTCTTTCGAGGCGAAGACACTCGTAGTATCTAAGGGAGGATTTGCTTACTATGTTATTTTTTTTATGATTATTCAAGATTTTGTTGGATATACTACCTTAATCATAAGCTTGAAGTCTTTGCATCGTTTAAGACATATCATATGATGATTAAAAATCAATTTAATGATAATTTAAAAATCTTTAGAGTTGATTCCGGAGGAGAGTATCTTTCAAATGATTTTAAAAACTATCTTGAAAACCATAGAATAGTTCATCATAGATCTTGTCCAAAAACACCACAACAAAACAGTCTAGCTGAAAGAAAACACAGGTATATTATTGAAACAACTAGAACTTTACTCATTTCTCAAAACATTCCAAAAAGTTTTTGGGCCGAGGCGGCTCTTACATCCGTTTATCTTATAAATCACTTTTCTTCAAAAAATCTAAACAAAACTTCATCTTTTAAAATTTTATACCAAAAGAAACCTGACTAAAATAGGTTAAGAATCTTTGGATGTAAATGTTTTGTCCTTACCGACAAAAATGACAAACTCTCACCAAAAGTCATTCCTTATGCATTTCTTGGATATTCTGAAACTCAAAAAAGATTTAGATGCTATGATGTTAAGAACGACAAACTATACGTTTCTAGGAATGTGACTTTCTTAGATAACGTTAGTGGTTTTGAGAAGGATGAATCCCATAAAGAGAATATGGATTACTCTTTCTTGTTTAAGTTATTATCTAGAAATGATGATATTTTTAGTGATGATGAACTCAATTAGTTTAGTAAAAAAAAAATATAGATGAAGACAACCATCCTTCTTATCAACCTATTAATCCTCCGATAGAGGAAAGTTTATTTATTACCGAGACCCAAAGTCGGAAAGATGTAATAATAAAGAATTAAAAAGTAAAAGAATTTCACGTTACCGCAACTCATTATACAATTACAACAAATGTATAGCGTGATAAAAAAGAAAATCTAGGATTTATTCCGAGTCACTGGACGAATCTGATGAAATTTCATAGACTTGTCTCTCACTTTTTATTGGTGGACCGTCTATCCTGGGTGGCCTCCACATTGCGAAACCT
Organism: Nuphar pumila; assembly: GCF_984573655.1. Classification (NCBI taxonomy): domain Eukaryota; kingdom Viridiplantae; phylum Streptophyta; class Magnoliopsida; order Nymphaeales; family Nymphaeaceae; genus Nuphar; species Nuphar pumila. The sequence goes on along the minus strand of NC_143258.1, from coordinate 2,604,180 downwards.
TGCCTAAGAAGACTGGTCATCATGTCCACCACTGCATTCAATTGGGTCCCCATAGTGCTTACTTCTGTCCTTAATTTCTTATTCTCCCTCTCAATAAGTTCGAACCTTGCGGCAGAGACAGTCTTCTCTTTTGGAGCAAGAGTTCGGTCTTCCTCGTGATTTGTTACTGATGGACTAGTCGTATTAACCTGATCGAGGCGACGTTTTGGTTGTAGAGGCTGGGCTACAACATGAGAAAGGACAGTTGGGAGGCATGGGTTGACAATTTTCTCAATCTTCTGATTTCGCCGCATTGGTTCCCAATAGCTTTCGAAATAGAAGGGATCAAATTGTCGTCCTTCATGATCATACGGTACGGCACAGACACCACCTGAGTTCCAATTAAATAATTCGTCCCTGTACCGATCGCTCCAATTCACGTGCCTGCCCCAACCATTATTCATCTTCCTTCTCACCTCCAAAGGCTTATTTGGGATAGACTGCCCCAAGCCAGATTGTAGGAGAACTCGACTACCTTGCTGCATCTCGGCTTCAAAATTGCAGAATAGCCATAAATCGCGGCCAGACAATCTGGCAGCCTCCGCAACAACGTCTTCATCATCGTCCTCCCCATCTCCATAAGGTCTCCACAAAACCTGTACATTGGTAATTCTTTTTAATAACGAATGACAAATATATTAAAATTTATTTACGCATGATATGGCAACAACGATATGCACTACGGAAGACAATCCTGCAGCGATGTATACTTAAGAATGCTGAACATTACAACGACTTATAATACTCAATGGTAAATGCTGACGCGATTGTAAACAATTTTAGAACGTTTACCTCGTTTAATTGCAGCCCATCTAAAATGGACTTAGCATTATAAACTGCGACGTTTATTCTGGCCCAGCGACCGATCTTTGGAAAACCACAAATCGGAGGGTCACACCGTGGACGCAATGGGATAATATGTTCCAACGCTTAGGCCTAACAAAAAAAATATTATTAGCAACGCCACAGACTGCAATGAGATTTGTCTACAAATACTAAGTATGTAATCAACAAATACCTGAACAAATGGCCAAAATCCGCCAACTGTTTTCGTACCATTACTCGCACGGTGGAGTTGACTGTACAGGTGTGCGAGCATAGCGGCACCCCAGGCATAGTTGTCGACTTCGTCTAAGTCTGCCAGGTACTGCAGCCACATGGAACTTATTCTCGAACCAGAACAATCGGAAAATAATGTAAGAGCAAAAAAATATAGACGGAAGCCGCGCAACTCTTGGTCAGCTGTTTCAGATGCACAAGTAGCGGAGTGGCCTTCCCATTTATTACGGAAAACTGAGACCTTCATTGATGTGGAATTGCTTCCACCAGAAATACATTGACTCCATTCGTCCATCGACATTCCTAGAAGGGCAGTGCAGTTTTCCCTTGCGTTATAGTTTGAATGCCGTAATAGGACAGCACTGCCAGCGCACTTAAAGCCAGTGATCCTGGCCACATCTTCTAGAGTCATGGTGATCTCAAAAGAATCAAACTGGAATGTGTTAGTCTTATCATTCCACTTATTTACCAGGTGAGTCATGGTATTCCAGCAAGTTTCAAAATATTGTTGATCCAAAAGGCCACCGAAGTGCATATTTTGTAGTCGGTCCTTCTGATATGCACTCAGTTGACCATACCAAGACAGAACTACAGGCCATTGACAGCGACCTCCGAGCTTTTCACCTGGTGCTCTACTTCTCCTGTGACCTCCCTGTAACACAAAATAACATATTATTCCTACAAATTATAAATTACTTCCATTTGTACTTATAAATACTATTCTACTAACCGCTATAAATAATATCGGTTGCAGACATACTATCGCAGTAATCGCTATAAATATCAATACCTAACACAGTAATCGCTATACCAAAATCGCTAAACATATTATTAAATCTTCGCAGACAGGACGAATATATTTACCTTGGTCGCTATTTTCTGCTGTTCTCGCTCCAACCTGGGACTTTCTGGTGGGTCCACTGCCTCGAACTGGCTTTCAATCTCCATCTCTACCATCGCCTTCCTTTCTCTCGCCTTCCTTTTCTCATCCTCCTTATGCTTCCTTTCTCTGTCCCTATTCTCCTCCTCCTCCTTCTGCTTCATTTCTCTCTCCTTTTCCGCCTGCTTCTTCTGATTCCTTTCTCTCTCGCGTTTCTCCTCCTCCTTCTCCTTCCTTTCTCTCTCTCTTTTCTCCTCCTCCTCCTTCTCCTTCCTTTCTCTCTCCCTTTTGTCCTCCTTCTCCTTCTGCTTTCTTTCTCTCTCCCTTTTCTCCTCCTCCTCATTCTCCTTCCTTTCTCTCTCCCTTTTCTCCTCCTCCTCCTTTTGCTTCCTTTCTCTCTCCATTTTCTCCTCCTCCTCCTTCTTCCTTTCTCTCTCCATTTTCTCCTCCTCCTCCTTCTGCTTCCTTTCTCTCTCCCTTTTCTCCTCCTCCTCCTTCTGCTTCCTTTCTCTTTGCCTTTTTTCCTCCTCCTTCTCCTTCCTTTTTCTCTCCCTTTTCTCCTCCTGCATCCTTTCTCTCTCCTTTTTCGCATCCTCCTCCTTCTCCTTTCTTTCTATCTCCTTTATCTCCTCCTCCTTCTGCTTCCTTTGTCTCTCCCTTTTCGCCTCTTCCTCCTGCTTCTTCCTTTCCTATTCATTTTCTTCCTCCTCCTTCTCCTTCAGCCGCCTTTCTTTCTCCTCGATTTCTTGTTTCCTTCTTTGCAGCAGTTCTTCCACCTGCTTCTTCCTTTCCCTTTCCTTTTCTTCCTCCTTCTCCTTCTGCCGCCTTTCTTTCTCTTGCAGTTGTTGTTTCCTTCTTTCCTGCAATTCTTCCTCCTGCTTCTTCCTTTCTCTTTCCTTCTCTACCTCCTCCTCCTTCTCCTTCCGTTGCCTTTCCTTCTTTTCCTCATTCTCCTTCTGCTGCCTTTGCATTTCCTTAGCTTCCTCGAACTCTAACTCCCTCCTTCGTCTTTCCTTTTCTTCCTCAAATTGAGGAATATTCTGTTCCTTCTCTTCCTCCTCCTTATTCATTTGCCTTCGCCTCTCCTCCGCATCCTTGTGTCGCATTGCTCTACTCTCCAAGTTTCTCCTACGAGCCTCCGCCATCATATTGCTAAAATCCCTTTCCCACTCATCCGACTTCTTTTTCCTCTTTTCCATCTGTTGTGCGTTAATCCTCCACCTTCTATTTATATTCTCTTCAATATTTCTGGCCTTTGCCTTCTCTTCGTCATCCTTGTTCTGCATCTTTCGTTCTTCAGAGTTCTTCCTTTGGTCCGCAGCCTCGATATCTGATGGATAATCCTCCGCAAAATACGATTCCAAGGCTTTATCCCTGTCTTCATCGTTCTCAATCTTAAGTATATTTTGGTATCTTTCAAAAACTTTAGATAGATGGGACTGGCGGATCACTTCTCTAATAGACAACCCATAGAACGACGGGGTATCTCTAATCTGATGAGGCACAAACATTGCTAACCTGCACAACACAATACACGATCATCATCATTAGAAATCGTTGGAATATTTGGGTTCATAATACAAATCCTTGTATAAGAACCAATCTTCAGATTGAAGAAAGAAAACTTACACGAAACTCACCGAAACGATGGGAATTTGGATATTCCAACTGTAGAGTAAGCAACAGTAACAACTAATACGCAACAGTAGGTGGCAACGATGCTGCGACTGCGCGTAAGACAGAAACAGATGCTCTGGTAAAAAGGAAAGGATGCTCCGGCAACTCGAGATGAAAGCAAAGAATCTCCGGTAGAGTGCTTAGAGCGAGAAAGGATTTTTTTGAACTATTTGTATCATACAACATAACGCTTGCTACATACGCAAACTCTGCGGAACGTTTTCCCGCGATATCGATGGAGGGCAGTTTTGTTATTTTCACAAACCGACGATTCAGTTTTCTAGAAGGAGGGCATTTATGTCCGTCCGAGGAAGAGGAACCGACGATTCAGTTTTCTACAAGGAGGGCATTTATTTTTGTAAATTTTCAGCGATTTCTATTGTCATTTCATTTCCCATTTTAACTTCAACGATACATTACAACCACCTGCGGAACATTTTCCCGCGATATCGATGGAGGGCAGTTTTGTCATTTTCATGAATCGACGATTCAGTTTTCTAGAAGGAGGGCATTTATGTCCGTCCGAGGAAGAGGAACCGACGATTCAGTTTTCTAGAAGGAGGGCATTTATTTCTGTAAATTTTCAGCGATTTCTATTGTCATTTCATTCCCCATTTTAACTTCAACGATACATTACAACTACCTGCGGAACGTTTTCCCGTGATATCGATGGAGGGCAGTTTAGTCATTTTCACGAACCGACGATTCAGTTTTCTAGAATGAGGGCATTTATGTCCGTCCGAGGAAGAGGAACCGACGATTCAGTTTTCTAGAATGAGGGCATTTATTTCTGTAAATTTTCAGCGATTTCTATTGTCATTTCATTCCCCATTTTAACTTCAACGATACATTACAACCACCTGCGGAACATTTTCCCGCGATATCGATGGAGGGCAGTTTTGTCATTTTCACGAACCGACGATTCAGTTTTCTAGGAGGGCATTTATGTCCGTCCGAGGAAGAGGAACCGACGATTAAGTTTTCTAGAAGGAGGGCATTTATTTCTGTAAATTTTTAGTGATTTCTATTGTCATTTCATTCCCCATTTTAACTTCAACGATACATTACAACCACCTGCGGAACGTTTTCCTGCGATATCGATGGAGGGCAGTTTTGTCATTTTCACGAACGTCGTAAATGAGGCAGAGCACGGCCGGAGTGAGTGCTACGGAGTGGCCTAGAGAGAGGCGCACCGCCATTTCGAAGACTCCCCTCCTCACCCACTGCCCCCTCGAGCAGCAGATCACGCTACGGCACAGCCACAGCACCAAGAACGCCTGGTTCTCTTGCATGGAAGGCTCCTCCTCTTCTTCTTCTTCCTTGCCTCGCGCCCACTCTTCCATCCACATAGCAAACGTCACCCTGCTTGAACCACGCCTAAGAAGCTTCTTGAATCGTTCCTTCAGTTCTTTGCCGGATTCTGCACTGTTGCTTTTGAAATTGTTGGGGTCCTCTCGAGCGAGCTCTCCAAGCAATGGGAGTCCCATCATCGCCAAATCTTCCAAGGTGATCGTCATCTCTCCCCACGGAAACACAAAGGTGTTGGTCTCCCAGCACCATGCTTCAAACAGAGCCCTTATCACGTTGGCCTGACACTTTATGTTCCCTAAGGATGCCTTCAAAGCCCCGTAGATCCCAACCTTGTTCCAACCTCCTCCAAACTTGGGTTCCAGTTGCCGGAACCAGTCGGACAGCCCGGGCAGCGGCCTCATTGCACCTTCTAACCTGCAATTTCCGGACCAATCTGCCCTGCCGGACTTGATTTCGGCTTCGAGGGGTGGCATTTCCATCGACGTCTCAAACGCCGCAACCTCCTCTTCTTCTTCCACCTCTCCAACGGTTGGTTGCAACAGTTGGGCTTCACCCTTCCAAACCTCACGCAGCTGTCGTAGGCCCACGTCGATGGTAGCCATGGTCGCCTTGGTTTTCCTGACATAAGAGTCTTGAGAGAGTAGAGGAGGGCCTCACCACCCACCGAATAACAAAAAATACAACGACTCAACTTCAAGTGCAGTAAGGACCTAGAGTCGAATAAATTTAGAGGCAGCTCATCAGTAAGGACCCACAACAGTCAATGTGCAGGTCAGTCGGTGCTTGATGGAGCAATATAGGATCTTGTGATGGATGTGCACAGAAGCAGAAATAGAAGGGAGAGAGAGCGAGAGATGGTTGATGAGCCCGAACGGGTAGCATCTTGTGAGGGCAAAGGGCCATGAACACGCTGGGAGGAGCCCTCAGACCCCCCTTCTGTAAGGGTAAAAGCTTTGAATCAGACTCCATAACTCTTCAAGTTGAATGATGCTACCCACACTGAGAGGAGCCCCCCGACCCTCCTCCTGTAAGGGTAAAAACTCTGAATCAGGCTCCACAACAGTAAATGTGCAGGTCAGTCGGTGCTTGATGGAGCAATGTAAGATCTTCTGTTGGATGTGCATAGAAGCAGAAATAGAAGGGAGAGAGAGTGTGAAAGGGTTGATGTCCAGGGGAGATATCTTTCTCGGATAATCCTGTAGTGCAGAGACTGGGTCTTAAATAATCATCTTCGGGGCACTTAAGTCTTTACAACCACTCCTTTTCAAGAACCGTCATTTTTTTTGCACCAATGGAGGAGAGGGTACTTAAGTCTTTGCAATCGCATCAAACTCCAACGCTAATTAATGCTGACAAACATGGGGATACGAGACGCACATGCTTACATACGTGGTGCTCTTTGGGACCCCCGATCATGAGATGTAGCTAACTGCCCTGTTCGGGGGGGGAACATATAACCTGCTCTCCTACCCGTGAGATTTGAAATCTCGGGTTGACGTGATGTGAATCAAAATCATGTGGGGGGCCAAATCCCATGTTTGGCTCAGCATGAGATTTGAGCCCATTTGAGAATCACCCTCATTTGAGTGAAAGTGATTCTCATATGCTCCAACCAAACATGCCTCAAGAGTCTTGATTGTTTTCAATAACAAAAAGTGGTGTCATTTTATTAGAGTTGCTACAATGGGATGCGAATGTTCTCTTCAAAGTTTTTTTTATTCTTTGTACTGAAAGTTAAGCCGCCGGATTGGCTATCCGTTATAGGGTGATTGATTGTAGTTTTATTTTTTATTGATCAATAGAATTCGGGAAAATCTTGCAACGTTTTCTTCTAAAATAAGGGTTTAGGAAACTGAATTTAACAATTCATTTGTTGGTAGGAACTGTCAGTGCATGTCTCCTAGTGGTGGAACGTTGCAGGTTCAAACCCCAATGGAGTGGTAAGTTGAATAATAACTGGTGGGGGTCTGCCTAACCCAGCTTACCTTTCTAAAAAAGAATACAATAACAACATTGGGCAAAAGAAATGCTCACTTTTGGCACCCCGTTTGAATTTTGAAGCCACACTGTGAAGGTGGGGATGCACACGAGCCAGTGGCTGAGCCAGAAGTTTTTCGTTGGGTGGGCAGACTTCAGGTGGTGATGATCGACCTCTATCGGTGGCGCAATGGCTCGAAGCCTCCGTGGTGGTGAACATCATAGATCGAGATCGAAAGCCTGTTTTGGTAGTTGAGCCACCTCCTTCTCGGTGGTGATCCAGCAGCAGGCCGAAGGTCTTCCAACTGAGGTGCCTCCTCAACTCCCTCTCGAAGGGGACGGTCCTCGCCACAGCATGCGGCGGAGCAACTCCCTCGGCTGGCTCCATCCCATGTCCACCGTCTCCTGCGTCTGGGTGCCATAGGGTACTCTGTATCGCAGGGAGGCTTGATCTCCACTCCTGCACCACCCTGCTCTGATCTTCTTCGACAAGCATTCGCAAGGAAAGAATGCAACCACCAAATCGTGCGGAATGAAGAAGAAGACCCAAGTTGTATCATATTTCGATTCGGTTTCTAATTCTGGGGTGGGCGACCGCCCACCCCTGGCTCCGCCACTGATACGAGCTGAGCTCGAGACGAGGTTGGCTTGTACAAGCCAAACTCGGCTCGCTCGCCCAAACCCTTGCATGTACAAGCTCAGCTTGAGCTTGGCCTGAGCTTGAAGCACTATTGTTGAGGCTCAGCTCCTATTGAGTTTTGAGCCGAGCCGAGCTAGGCTCATTTAGCTTGCACTGAGAGAAACTGGCCGAGCTAGCTCGGGCTCATCCCGTTCGGATAGGCGGTGACAGGTCAGATCCCGAGTTTTTTTTTTGTTTTGAAAAGCAAGCTGGGGTTAGGCAGGCCTCTACCAGTGATACAACGATACCATTGGGATTTGAACTTATGACGTCCCAACACCGGTGATGTGCACTAGTTGCATCCTGAACATATTTACATTGTATGCACAACCTTTTAGATTTCATCTAATCTTTTAACTTGGTGTCATCCTGAATCTTAAATCTAACACAATGTTTTATAGTTTTATCAGTTGTGTGGGGGTCTCCCAAAAATGAGATTACCCTTGTTTTGACAAGAATATCCCTCTTAGAAGACATTTACAATCAAGATTAAATAAATTCAAAATAAGAAAAGAAAAAAAAGAAACACTAAAAAAAAGACTAAATACCATTATACTGCCTCAACCATTCATCTTCTCAACAAAATAGCCTACCGATTTGCCACAACAATCCTTGCCTACCGGCCATAGCAATCGTCGACTCCTCGTCATCGTTGGTACTCGAGGAGAGGCAGGTGAGGGGGCATCAGTGACAGGGGTGTAGCTAGGATTCATGCGAGGGGGGGCAAATAGGGGTGTAGGAAAAAATTTGTGTGATAGTCGGGGGTTCGGGGGCAGCGCCCCCCCCCAAAATTTTTTTTTGAGATAAAATAAAAAATGGCTACAATTATTAATAAAAATCTATTTCATATGGACAAATCAAACTATTTGCTGCAGTCAAGGGCTGGGCTAAAAATGGATAAAAATCTATTTCATATGGAATCAGGGTTAGGCTAGGACTGGGCTTTTAAAAAAAAATAATAATAACTGTTTCAGGAGGTAGGACTGGGCTACAGCCCAGTCCTGCCCCCCCCCCCCTAGCTACGCCTCTGATCGGAGAGGAGTCATCAAAGGGAGGCAGAAGAGTCGGCAGAGGCAGAGCATCGGTCGATAGTCGACACTTGGACTGAGGAGAGACGCACATGAAGAGGGGGGAAAAAATGTAACCCTAAAACATTTGTATGTTATTAAACTAGTGGGGCAGGGTGGGTCCACAAGTCCGGACCCACTTACACGAGCCGAGCCTTATAGAGCCTTGTCGAGCTAGTAGGCTGATCAAGCTCTCTACTCAATCAAGCCTCTTTATTTGTAGAAACTCTGCTCAGTTACCTTCTGAGCTGAGTTTAATCGAGTCGAGCCTGAGTTAGCTCGGTTCGTTGTGCATCCCTATGTGAGAGCAACCATTTACGTGGGCCCCACCAAAAGCATTACGGGGCCAGCTTGAAGAGCCGTCCCCAGTATTCCTTATCGTCCATTGTCAATCTACAATTTGCACGGTCCTGGTTCTAGCACGACGATCGGGCCCATGCCCAAGCGCAGAGGGTGCTTAAAGCCTCAAACACATAACCGATGTGCACGCTATGCCCTGCTCGAACCCATTTTCCTAGGGCAACTATACACCCAATGATTTACCTCTCACCGTTCCAATCCCTCTGAGGTAAATAAACTAAAACATGATGGCTTTTCAGGGGAGAAGGGGAAAGGAGGGGAACAATTTTTTGAAATAGCGGGGGGAGAGAGTATGGATCGGGTGCAATCACATGGCACAAAAATTGTGCATCAAACACCTGATTACCCTCCATCAGGCCTTGGGCCCCACAACTGACAAGCCCGTCCCCAAGGTGCTTAATGCACAAATATTTGTGCAATCATATTGCACCTGATCTTTTCCCCCCAAGAAGGGTGATGGAGGGCTTTGGTGGTGGGAGGGCAAACCCTAAGGGACGCATCTGCGGACGACACTTTGAAGAGCTTCGATGCCAACACAATATCTGATGAACCCCTGTCAAGTGGAGTCACACCAATATCTGATGCTACCTATCCTTTGTCGCAATCTGGGCAAGCGGCTCCGGCGTGAGCCCATTTTATCTGTCTGATGTTCTTTTCTCTTGTGCTTTCTTTATTTGTTTTGGCTTTTGCTCTTGTTCAGTTCATGGGTTCAACATTTTGTTGATCTTCATGAGTGGTAATGTTGAATTACTTTCGGCTCACTCACTCACTCTCTCTCTCTCTTTGCGTGTGTGTTTTTCTTCGGTACTTCGATGTCAAAATTTTTCGATCTAGGGTTTTTGAGACGCAGTATGATGATTTAGTTGCGGTCCTCTTGTTTGTTTTTGGATTTCGGATGAGTTTTAGACGATCAGTTTTCATATTGTTTTATGTGGTTTCTTTATTTAATTATCTTGGTTATTGATTGTTTTGAACTGAACTCGATGAGTTTCATCTACATTGAAATGATATGAAAGTCAAGCTGGATTCGCATAATGGAATATTTTCCTTGTGTTGCGGTAAGCGATTTTATTGTTTAGGTTGGAAATTGGGTAATTTTGGGCAATTTTTGATATAATGCCCCATCTCCTTGCAGTATATACAAGCACTTGTATTACAAGGGCAAGGTTAGCCAGGGTGATGTCCTCGACACTTTGGACAGGTTTTCATGGTAGACTGATTCTGATGATATTATTTTTGAAAATTTTGACAGAATCTTCTTTATATTAATACGATAAATTGAAAAGTATTTTTAAAAAATTTAACAGAATCTTTTTTATATTAACATGAAAAATTCAAAAGTAATTCTGAAAATTTTGATAGAACCTCCCCTGTGTGGAAGCATAAATGGACCAAAATTTTGGCAAAGTCATTGCATTTTAATATATAAAAAAAAATCTTAGAGGTTCAGGAGAAAGTTATGAGGTCCTATAAGTTCATAAAGGGCTCAGATGAGTTCTACAAGCAAGGCTCTAGCAAAAAAATTTCAAATACTCTAACAGTGAGCAGAAATTTTGACAACACTTAAGCAGTAGATTTTAGATCTTTCTTTGGTTGAACAGACATGCCAACGCGCAAGCCAACTCCTGCACAACATCCTTGAATACTCTTTAACGGTGGTCGCGACCACTGCTAAATCCCGTTTTTGCATGCATGACTAGGGATGGCAGTGGGGCGGGGCGGGGGACAAGGTCTCCACCCCCGCCCCGCCTCAAGATTTTATCCTCCACCCCCTCCTTCATCCCCGGTGGGGATGGATTTTATCCTCCACCCCCGCCTTCATCCCCGTTTCATGTCTTCCATCCCCGGTTCAAACGGGGATGAGGCGGGGTGGGGCGGGGATATTGCGGGGAAAAGTGGTCGGGGCGGGGATGAGGCGGGGACGGGGCGGGGCGGGGTGGGGAAAAGTGCACGTCCATCCCCGCCTCCACCCCCGAATGGGGATGGATTTTAACCTTCGTCCACGCCTCCATCCCCGTTTCATACCCTTCATCCCGGTCCAAACGGGGCGAGGCAGGGCGGGGCCCCGCTTTCCCCCGGTCCACTGCCATCCCTATGCATGACCCGCACACAGAGTGTTTTAGCTCAGTCTCGCGATGGAGGGCGCTGGTTCGTTGGCAGCTTCTCCCTTATATATGTGTGCGTGTTTCTCGTTTCACATAAACCTAAAAAAACTTGTTTTCCATTTCTGTTTCCAAACATGTCTCCCGTTTCCATTTCTGTTCCGGGCAACCTTGGTTTGAATCAGAAAATAGCTTGACCATATAATTCTGATCGGGTTTATTTTAAGATCTATACCCCAAAATAATATACTACATTCAGATCCTAAGACCAATAGACCACCAATGTGGATCCACATTCTATGCTCTACATGACAACGAAGCAGCGTGGACCGGGCTTTGGTTAAAAGACCAGGCTCCAATATGGTCTAACTGCAGGTCGGAGACCTATGTCATAATCTAATCTAGTGGGGATATAAACGGTTCAGTTCCTGTCTCTTTGTTGAACATAGTATATTGGATATGGGTGTGGTCTTGGACTGAGATAGGGAGATACCTTACCAGATCTGAATCTCATTGGCCTTTTCCTTTGTTAAATGTTAATAAATACGTAAAATTAATTCAGATTTACACATTGAAATTTTCAAGATTCATGGTGTGAAAAATCTCAACAGCAGGCCTAGGGAGAAGGTGCTGACTCTTTAGTCCCAGCTTCTAACACTATCCGAGTGCATGAGTGCCTTTAATTGGTGGGTTCCATAAGGGCTTGGGTTAATAACCACACCTGGGGTTTACGTGGCATGAGGTGGGGGTGGGCGTGACCCAGTTTTCTATGAGAATTCCTCAAAAAAAAATTTATATATATATAGAGAGAGAGACTAACTATAACCATCAACATTGCTAAAAACAGGTTCAACCTGCTGGAAACACAAAAAAGGCCCAAGGCAAGCTTAGAAGCCCATAAAAGAAAGCAAGATACAAATACAGATGATCAACGAGCGTCACCCTAGTTCAGGAGGTGTCGATGGGTGCTGATTGCGCTGAAGCTCAATAAGGCTGATGCGCAGAATGGCGTACATATCTACCAATATCAGGTTCACTAGTTTATTGCATGCGCATGATGGATGCTCAGCACGCGTTCACTATCATCTACACTTAAAAAAGGACCTTTAGATCACTTTTGAAGCGTTGCATATGGTCTGGGCAAAAAAACTACTTTTAATGGCACTTCAAATGCGCCATTAAATGCTGTTTATATACATGCTTTTTTTTTTGCTGCATAAAGGCTTTTAGCATTGCTTTTAAAGTGCCGCTAAAGGTCTGAACAGAAATGATCGCCACTAAAGATTATTTTTTTTTATGCTGGATGACACTGGACGGGCACTGAGCATTCCTCGTGCATGCGATGAACGCTTAGCGCGGGTTAATTATGGCCAGGCTCAAAAGTGGTCAGGCATATATATATATATATATATATATATATATATATATATATATATATATATATATATATATATATAGAGAGAGAGAGAGAGAGAGAGAGAGAGAGATGGAAACCTAACGGATGGAAAACGTACCAACCTTACCTACTAAGAATTTTTTAGGTATTTTTTCAGAATTTTGACTTTACAGATGTGTTCTGATTGATTTTCTAGAAATTTGATACTTTGGATCATACATTTTGGATAGAGAAAAAACGTATTTGAATTCTTAAAATTTTATAAAATATGTAGACCGTTGATTTTTTTTAACTTTATAAAAACCTATACATACATGGGAATCAAGTGATGCAAGTTTCAAATTCCAGTAAATCAATCATGTTGAACACATCTTTAATGTCAGAATTTAAAAAAAAAACATGGAAAATTGATGGTCCCAAGCAATCGATACCATCTGATAGGGATGCAGTCCGGTAGCTTCCACTATATATATATATATATATATATCATTTGGATATGAGAGGGACATAGTGGCTTGTATTAAATGTCTCACAAGCATCCCTATTAGAAATTAGAGGTTCAAAAACCATGCTCCTGATTGCAACATATCTTAACTAACTATTTTAGGTTCAACCACTTGTTTGTTTAGTCATACCAGGTTTATATTTTTGTTCGCTTAAAGATACTTTTGCACACTCATAGGAGTAGGTTTACTGACCTTTGGAAAAGATCCATGGTCAATACAATATTCGGCCAATCAGATGCTGGCTAATTAAATGGATTCTAATTTGAATTCGGTTTTCCTATGGTGAAAAGCTCATACCAGATCCACTTTTTTACATGTAAATGAATACGGATATCCATCAAATTCAGACATTTGTTACAGTCCATGGCAAAAAATCAAAACCATATCCGCATCCGATTATAATCAGCTAGATATGATTTTGGCTTACCAACTGCAGCTAAATGGATCAAATTTGGTGGGATAGCGGATAAAATCCAATTCATTGCCTAAAACAACCTTAACTGCCCATATCCAGTTGCCTGGATAGTGGCTTGCTAAATTCACCACACATCCATAAGGTTAGATTGAACGACAGAGAGGTTGTTCACTTGGTCAAAGACTCAAAGGTGATTTATGAGCATAGTGACAAAAGTTTTTATCGGCAAAATCTTGTTTTTCAAAAGCTCATGAGAAATTGAAATTTTTTCATAAATCTTATTTTTTTAGCAAAATCTCGGCAATAAAAAGTAAATTTAAAATTTTTAAATTTATTTTTATAATAAAATATTAATAAAAATTATTTAAAAATAAAAATACATGGTTTTTTCATGATCAATAGCCATTTAAAATGTAAAATATCGTGTTTAAATCACGGTATTTATGTTTTTTTATAAATCTCGCGATATTTTGAAAATGAAAATGTCACAAGAAAATGCCATTTTAAACTTTCAGGCAATTTCTCACAATATTATCACGATATTTGTCACTATGTTTATGAGTGCACACCACAACGGGTTTTAGATGTGAGCTATAAAGTTGGAAAATCACATGTGAAAGCTGTACCGACTCAATCTGATCCCATTGATGTGCTCAACCCAGTTTGTTTGTTTGTTTGTTTTTTGCTAAACCCAAACCTTGGATTTTGTTCTTTTTAAATGTAAAAATACATTTTTTTATTTTGAAATGTTAGCATATTGTTGCTGTTGATTTTTAGAGCTCTTGAAAACCTTAAAAAGAGCTAAGAATTTCACATTCCAAAAGCAAGTTTTCCACTGAAAAATCACGATTGTAGGCTCAAATCAACCAAAAAATATGAAAAATAGTGTTCCCAACTAGATAGTATGTACAGTCGATAGCACAAAATATCAGGAGAGAGAGTGAGAGAAAGAGAGAGAGAGAGAGAGAGAGAGAGAGAAAGAGATTCCTTTGTTTCCTATTAAATGGGCTGCCATGATTCATGAGTTGGATAGTTTTTTTTTCTTTTTTTATATTTAAAATAAGGGCTATTATGTGTTGGATCCCACTTTAAACACATTGAGGAGCAACATTCATCCATTTTAAAAGTTAAAAGACCTAATGCTCCACATATGAGAAACCAAGCCTATCACTTGTGATTTGTGTGGCAAGACTTCTAACTCTGGTCTTAGTGAGACTAAAATATTTTATAGTCCATCGTGAATCATGCATATGTATGCATATGATGATTGAATGGCTGGAGATTCAGCATCATCCCCACATAAGGTTCTTGTGATAGGGTCACTTCTCCACATTCAAATTTTATAAATGAAAATGCATGCAGCCCTAGCTGTAGATACAGTAATTTGGAGTTTTATATTATAGATATGCTACAACTGCCCAGATCGTTCCAGTGGCAACCAGCAGCTAGTAATCTAGAGGACACGAGAATAGGTGAACCATCACAAATGTGGACTGAAGAGAAAGTGCTGACCCCTTCATCTCATGTTCAACTCCCATCAGGTGTGTGGGTGTCTTTAACTGGTGGACTCCATAAAAGCTTGGCGGGGTCTGCTCCATTAAGTGACCCGGTTCTCAGTGAGGGTTTCTCGTTATATATATATATATATATATATATATATATATATATAGGTAGCTAAAATATGTTTACCAACTAAATATGTTACTTTTATAGGTTTTTTTTAATTTTTTTTTAATTTTCACTGGATGTGATTTAGATCCTTGGTTTTATAGAAAGACTCTTGGATCATCCAATTACCATGTATAAGAAGGATCTTAAGGGTTGAAAATAGATGGCTTAGAATTTTCATAAATATTCAAGTATAAAAAATAATATTTCTTAATCCGATTATGATGTACCAGGCCGAATGCATCTGCAGGGTTAGATTTGCAAAAAAAACTATAAAAATCTTGATTAATACCCACCAATATATTTGGTTGATAAACATATTCCAATTTTATATATATATATATAGGAAACTGGAATATATATATATACCCTTTGTTCTAATCACATGAATAACCCACCATTCAACTTTTCATCTACTACATGCACACACCCATTTCTTTCTCAGTCCTCACGGAGAGGAACTTTAATCATACTTTCATTAGGTTAACCATAGTTAAATAATGCCTACAAGATGTCCTCACACTTGGCTAGGTAGGTCAGCTTAAACCTTCAAGTTGAAGGAGATTGAGATCAGTTTGATATTGAGAATATGTATCCTTCGGCACAAGGCTTACGCCTAATAGGAAATTATCCCCGGTGTCCAGGGAGAACACTCGTGGAGCTTTACACTGCAAACATTGACTTGTGTCCACGGTTAAGATGACACTTATCGACCTGCAATAGGATATACAAACGAGAGCGGTGGTTTCTCTACACTTAAAATTCCCTAGGTGGGCCACTAATAGGGACGGGGCGGGAATGGGGGACAAGGTCTCCACCACTGCCCCGTCTCAAAATCCTGCCCTCCATCCCCGCCTTCATTCCTGCACGGGTTTTGATTTTAACCTCCATCCCCATTTCATGTCCTCCATCTCCGGTCCAAACGAGGCGGTGTGGGCGGGCCCCGTTTTGCCTCGGTCTATTGTCATCCCTAAAGAAGGATTAGGGATCGGGCGGGGCAAGGCAAGGCGGGGATCGGGATGGGGTGGGGGAAAGCGAAAGTCCATCCCCGTCTCTATCTTCGCACGGGTTTTGATTTTAACCTCCATCCCTGTTTCATGTCCTCCATCCCCGGTCCAAACTGGGTGAGGCAGGGTGAAGCCCAGTTTCCCCCCGGTCCACTGCCATCCCTAGCCACAAAGGCAGGGTGGTCGTGTAGCTCACTTGGGGTTTTCCTCCCTTCAGCGAGGGTTTCTTGTCATAAAAAAAATTTAATGACCAGCCAGGGTTAATTTAGGGCCTGTTAGGAATTTAGGAACTGAGGTAGGACTTAATAAATTTGGCAAAAAGTTGGTCAAACTACCTAGGCTGTTTGGAAGCTGGTATTTGGGATAGGAAGTGGCATTGAATTTACACTAAAGCATAGAATTGACAGCTACAGAGGTAGTTGCTAGGATTGGGCAGTTGCCACATCCTGAAATGCCACTTCCCATCCCAGCTCCTAGTTTCCAAACAGGGCCTTAAATTTGCTGGATTTGAACATCACCAAATGTTTGCTCATAAGGTCTCACACTTGACAACCATGAGGCACTCAAAGGTAGGGGTGGCAATTTCTGACACTACCCGCCAACCCGCCTCTTAGGCGGGTTCGGATTGGGCTTAAGCCAACCCGTTTAATAAACGGGTCGACTCGCGTAACCCGTTTATTAAACAGGTCGGGTTCGGGTTGGGGGTATGCCAACCCGGCTGACCCGTTTAATAAACGGGTTAGGCAGGTGGGTCAACCCGCCAACCCGTCTGCCAACCCGCCAACCCGACCCGCCAACCCAACCCGTCAACCTGACCAGCGAACCTGAGAACCCGTTTACCCGACCCAACCCATTTATTTAATGGGTTGGCGGGTCGTGTCGGGTTACCCGTTTATTAAACGGGTCGGGTTCGTGTTTGCCACAGCTGACCCGTTTAATAAACGGGTTGGGTTCGGGTTGATGTATGCTGACCCGCCAACCCGTCAGGTCCGCCAACCCGTCAGGTCGACCCGCCAACCCGACACGATTGCCACCCCTACTCAAAGGTAAGCCCATTATTACTAATTAATGAAAATCAATAGAGAATATAAAATAGTGGACAAAGTGGATAGGCTAAACTTTCATGAGCTTAATGCTAGTAAGGTTATACTAATAATGGTTTCGTGGAAAACTCATACACTGATTGTTTGATAATTCTTATTGATATATTCACATACTTTTAAATTAAACTATAAATTCCTACTATTACTAATTCTAGTGGTGTTGCCAATGGAGGGCTTCGCTTGTCTGGTAGGAGCTGATAGTGCACGTCACCTTGTGTTGGGACGTTGCAGGTTCAAAACCCAATGGTTAGTTGTATAAGAGGTAAGGTCTGCCTAACCCTAGCTTGCCTTTCCAAAAAAAAAAATCTATTGGTGTTGGTAAACAAATAAAGCTTGTGTAAAGTTATAAAATTCTTTATATACATCATCATATTTGCAAAATCATGTTCTTTGTTTCAAATGTGCATTAGAAAAGTCTTTTTTAGAGGACTAATTTGTGTTTTTATTTCCTTTTCTGACAACTTTGTGAAAAAATGTGGAAATGATAAGAGGGACCATAACTACCTATGCTTGGAGAGTGCCTACCGGCTCACACCTAGGGGTGTCAACGGGCCTGGTTCACGGGAACTCGACCCGAACCAAACCATATAGGGTCGGGGTATGGTGATAAATAATAAGACCTGATTAAGACCCAGGTTTAGACTCAAACGTCCAATTAATACATGGATCCGTGTATAGTTTGTGAAATTTCATACCTAACCCGAGTTTCGATTAAGACCCATAACTTTTCAATCTAAAAATGATAAAAAAAATATGGTTTTACCAGGTTTGGTTCATGTAGTTCTTATAAGGTCCGAGTATGGTTTTTCTTATAGTGGATCCGATTAAACCCAAGTCCAGACCCCATACCATACGTGAAAATCTAGTTCAAGTCTGGTTTCACGTGGGTCAGAACCAAACCCCAAGGGTTGACACCCCTGTTCACGCCCAAGCCCCTAATTTGGCAATCCCATTGGCCATTGATAAGATGTGAAGGGGCCTCCCCATGCTCTGTCCCAAGCAATGTTGTCAGAATCGTATCGGACTCTGAATCGATTTCAAAACTATTCAATGAATCAGCTGATTCCGATTCTATACCGAATCAGTCAATTTTAACCAGCAAATGACACATCACAAAAATATTAAAAATAATTGAAATTAATTTTTTAAAATATTTAAAAATTACATCAAATCAGCCTGGTCTCGTATCAACCTTTGGACAATACGATACGTCATCGGCCGATTCAAACAGATTTGCATAAATACTAACTTCATCACGCCCAAGTCCCAGTCGTACTTGTACCTTCTGATGTCTAGTGCCTTTTTCTCCCACAAATCACATGTTGGACATTTTTTATCAATGTTATATGTGGCTGATACGTATCGTATCGGCAGAAAATCGATACGATTTACCCCTGAATTGGCTATTTTAAATAAACATAAAAAATACTAAAAAATAATTTTTAACATTGTTTTAATGGTTTTTATATGTGTTACGTTTTGACACGTAATATTTTTTATTATTTTTTGACCAATACATAATGATTCACTTGATCAGTATCGGTATCGGTATCGGTTCGATACAACTTCATCCGTGGCCAAAACGATTCAGGGCCCATACCCATACCGACAACATTGTTATTGTGTGCAGCCACTGACGGCCACCCATCTCAATATTTATCGAGACGGAGACTACCAAGATGAAAGGCTGTCAGCGGCGCTGCAAAACATTATATGCATAGTGACAAATATAGGGAGATTTATGAAAATCATGCGATAATATCACGAGAAATTGCCTGAAAGTTTAAAACGGCAATTTCTTGCAAGATTTTCAAAATATTGCGAGATTTATGAAAAAACATAAATACCGCAATCTAAACATGGTATTTACGTTTTAAACAGTTATTTATCATGAAAAAACAGTGTATTCTTATTTTTAAATAATTTGTATTAATAATTTCTTATAAAATGTTTTTATATTTTTAATTTATTTTTTTATTGCCAAGATTTTTCTAAAAAAATGCGAGATTTATGAAAATTTTCAATTTCTCACGAGTTTTTGAAAAAACAGATTTTGCCACCAAAAAAAAACGCTTGTTGATTATATTTACTCAAGTCTTTTTCTTTTTAAGGTACTCCTCAATGCTAGACATTGAGTTAGGCTTGCCCATCATACCAAATAAAAACGAACCAAAAAAAATACTTTTTTAGTTGACAAGTGGCGTGGCAAAATCACAATCATTCAATTTCGTATGTATGTGGTGGGTGTCAACGGGTCCGGGTCCGGACTCGACTCTAATCAGGTCTACTATAAGAGAAACCATACTTAGACCCAATAAGAACTACATGAACCAGACCCGGACCATACCCTGTAAAATAATATTTTTTATATTTTTCACATTGAAAATGTGTGGGTCTTAATTGGAACTCGGGTCAATCTCGGGTCTGGTATAAATTTCACAAACTATACCCGGGTCCATGTATTAATCGGATCTTGGGGTCTGGATCTGGATCTGAATCTTAATCGGGTTTTCTTATTTGTCACCAGACCCGTTGACGCCCCTAGGGTGATAGATTGTGGGCGATCCGTACGGTAAAGATATTAAAAAAAGAAAAAAGACTTAGGGAACATGAACTGCACAAAATTTTATATTAGTTTTTGTTTGTAATTCTCGAAGTTCCCTTTTGTTATTGAAAGGAGCAATAACTGAAATGACATATTTTATATCTTTTTTGCCACTGGGAGCAACTGTAGTGCGGCTGGCGCCCACATAAAATTTTATAATTAGGCATAGCACATGCCAATAGATCTTTAATTACTTAAAAATTAAATAGCCATATTAACCTAATTACTCTTCAACCCCGAAGGCCCTTGGTGGCGAGGGTGTCATTCTCACGGCAAGAGTAAGGTTACTGTGCCCCATGCTTATGCCAAAGCAAATCCAGGCGACTCTATGGAAGCAAGGGATGTGTCATGGGGTTTACGCCATCACCACAGTGACGACCCAAGGGATTGGCGTAGTGGGGTAGTGCCTGGGCTGCTAGACGGGCAGTCAAGATTCGATTTTCATGGGTATCATCCTTTTGTGCAAGCCAACACTTAGCATAAGCCCCAAGGGCAGGGGTCTTAGCTTTGGAGTTTTACGCTGCTAGCACGACGACCGTAGGTATGGCAGGCTGAGCCAGAGCGACTAGGTCTTTGTGTCAAGTGTGGTTTCTTTGAGTTAAAAATCCAAAAAAACATGGTAGACATAGTCAACCCCATTAAGTCCTTGACTCTGAATATGAGTTCTCTGTTCTTAAATAAATAAATAAACCTAAAATACACTTTAAATTACATAAATATGTGCAATGTGATTGCACCTGATCGAGACTCATCTTTTGTAGTATGAAGAGTAATTAGGTTGATGGCCATTTTAAATCCAAGTAAATAAAGTGTTGGTGGCATGTGCTATGCCTAATTATAAAATTGTAAGCGGGCGCCAGCCACACTCCAGTTGTTTTGAATGGAGAAAAGTTAACTATATATCACATCAATTTTTGTTCTTTTCTACAACAAGAGGAGAAAATTTCCAGAATTATATTTAAAAACTATTATTAAAAAATTTTGCAGTTTGTGTTCTCAAAGAAAAAGCTTTCCTTTATATCTTTTTTTGGTACGTGGCCCCCACAATATCACAGCAATACAAAAATTAAAAGAGTGTGATTTTTGCCGCACCACTTGTGAAGCAAAAGAATACATTTATTTTCTTGTGTTTTATTTCGTTTGAACTTTAAATCATAGTGACAAATGTCAAAAACCCCAAAATCTCGGGAGTCAAAAAAACTTGGGAGATTTTCAAAATTTTCATAAATCTCACATTTTTTGGCAAAATCTTGACAGTAAAAAACAAATTAAAAAGATAAAAAGATATTTTTATAAGAAAATATAAGTAAAACACATTTAAAATAAAAAATATTGCAATAAGTATATGCTAAAATGGTAAATATCACAATATTTATCACGGTACGAAATTCTCGCAAGAAATTACCGTTTTAAACTTTCAGGCAATTTCTCACAATATTATCACTAGATTTTTATAAATCTCACGATATTTGTTACCAAGCTTTAAACATAACTGATTTTTTTATTTGTTATACAGAAAATATAAATAAAACACATTTAAAAATAAAAATCTTGCGATAAGTATATGTTAAAATGGAAGAGTGCAACTAGAGTGTTGTGCGATCGTAGAATATCATTGCGGTTGAAGGAAAAGTTTTATAGGATGACTATTAGGTCCGCTTTACTATATGGTACGAAATGTTGGGCTGTCAAGAGACATCATATTCAAAAAATGAGTGTAGCTGAGATGTGTATGCTGAGATGGATGTGTGGAAATACAATAAAAGATAAGATTCAGAATGAGGAGATACGTAAGAAGGTAAGTGTTGCACTCATTGAAAAATTAGATGAGAGAATCGTTTATGGTGGTATGGACATATTCGGCGAATGCCTAATGATGCTCCAGTTAGAAGGATGGAGAAATGGGAAAATATATTAGTTAAAAGAGGTTGGGGTAGGCCTAGGAAGACATGGATGGAGGTGATAGGAAAGGATATGAATGCTTTGAACCTCACCGAGGACATGGCATTGGATAGAAATGATTGGAGGAGAAGGATTCATGTGAAAGACCCAAAATGATTTTCTTTGTTGGTTCATATCACCGACCCCAATTGTTTTGGGCTGAAGCGTAGTTGTTGTTTTTGTTGTTGTTGTTATACAGAAAAACCCGAGCTCCGATGGCAGGTAAATCTTAGATCTACCCTAAGAGGATAAAACTCTGTGGCCTAGGATGTAAGGTTGAATCCATATCCTAAATGCATGTATTAATACTGGATTTTGAAAAAATAGAAAAAAAAATGAAATCCGCTCAATTTGAGTTCCAACTTAAAATGCTTATTCTAATCCGATCCTAATTCAAAAGTGATCCCGTTGAACATATCCGAATTTGATCCAAATATACATTCAGGTCTTACTTAAAAGCTCTATATCCGAAAAACATGTTTGAGACTCGGATCGGATATCTGACCAAATTCGACCCGTTTGCAGCCTCGTAATTGACACCTTTATTTCAAACTATGAGGATTACATGGTCATTTTGTTGTTACGTTACATGAAGTGAGGTTTTATTTTTAAATAAAACCGGTGGCTCTTCGTCAAACTGAAGGGTCGTTTTCGAAATTTTATGGAATGTTTTTTTTTTTTAATTAAATAACGAAAAGGTTGGCTCCCTGATTAACGAAGGGGTGTCATCCTCGGTCAAGCCCCCACGGATTGACGCCCAAAATGTAAATAAAATATTAATAAATTATAAATAATATTAATAAGGGACTGATAAGGATGGCAGTGGACCGGGAAAAATGGGCCCCGCCCCGCCTCATCCTGTTTGGATTGGAGAAGACCCATTATACCAGACTGACCCGACCCAAGTTCCGATTAAGACCCATAAATTTTCATTGTAAAAATGATACAAAAATATGGTTTTACCGGGTATGGTCCGGGTTTGGCTCATGTATTTTTAATCAGGTCTCAGTATGGTTTTCTTATAGTTGACCTGATTAGACCGGGTCTGAACCTAATACCATATCCAAAATATTGATCTAAGTCTGGTTTCACTTGGGTCTGAACCAATCCCGACCTGTGGACACCGCTAGTTGCCATTAGGGATGGTAGTGGGGCGGGGCGGGGGACAAGGTCTCCACCCCCGCCCCGCCTCAAAATTTTATCCTCCACCCTCGCCCCGCCTCCCTGGCGGGGATGGATTTTATCCTCCACCTCCGCCTTCATCCCCTTTTCATGTCCTGCATCCTCGGTTCAAACGGGGATGAGGCGGGGCGGGGCGGGGATATTGCTGGGAAAAGTGGTCAGGGTGGGGATGAGGCGGGGCGGGGAAAAGTGCACGTCCATCCCCGCCTCCACGCCCAGACGGGGATGGATTTTAACCTTCGTCCCTGCCTCCATCCCCGTTTCATACCCTTCATCCCCGGTCCAAACGGGGTGAGGCGGGGCGGGCCCCGCTTTCCCACTGCCATCCCTAGTTGCCATGATGTCATTGAACGGACGTACTGCCCCCACACGGCTTAGCATGTCATCGTAGGGTCCACTTTCAAAGAATCATGGCTTGCATAGGCGTGACATGTGATGATGAAACCACGCACCCAACTGCCAACGAGTCGTCTTGGTGCGTATTCACCTAACTCAGGCCTTTTCAACCAGCACATATTATTATACATATTATTGTTCAATATTTAATTTCACTCCCTACTTTTGTAGACTTTGAAGCAAATTAGCCTATGTAATTCCTCTTGTCAAGTTGATTTTTTTGGTTTTTTTATTGGCAAAATATCCGTTTAATAAATTAATATAAAGATATTTAAAATATAATGACATTTTGAAATTGTAGCGTTTTGGGTTCTTTTATGTGTCCTTTTAAATACTAAAATAAAGAATAAAAAGAATCCCATTTTCACTTATGGGGCCCACCTCGCCCCATTTGGACCGGGGATGAAGGTTTAAATCAAAACCCGTGCAGGGATGGAGGCAGAGATGGACTTACGCTTTTTTCCGCCTCGCCCCACCCCGTTTCCAGTTAGTAAAATAACTTAATACCTTTAAGGATGACCGATGACATAGATAAATGGGACCCTGCCCTGTCTCGCCCCGTTTGAACCACGGATGAAAGATATGAAATGGGGCAAGGGTGGAGACCTTGTCCCCCACCTCTACCCCGATCCACTGCTGCCATTCCTAGGCTTGACTTATTTGCAAGTCTAGATCTAATCAACTGAGCTAAATGATTGATATGAGGCTATCTTAGACGGACAAGGTCCATTGCAAGGGCAAGACCATAGTTTTTTTTTATGAAAGGCAACCTGGGGTTAGGCAGTTATACAACTACACCATTGGGTTTTGAACCTGCAACCTACCAATACAAGGTGACATGTACTAGGTACTCTTACCGGACAAGCCGAGCCCCGTTGGTGAGAGCAAGGCCATAGTTTTTTCAATAGAACCAGTAATACAACTGTATCATAGGGATTCGAACTTGCAATATCCCACCTCAAGGTGACGTGCACTAACTGCTCCTGCCACACAAGCGAAGCCCCCGTTGGTAAGGGCAAGACCATAGTTAGAAACAAGTGAAACTGCAAAAACCGTTAACTATTGAATACATTATTTGAAAGGTCTCACATTAAAAAGAAAAAAAAATCGACCAACAATAAGTATTGGTTTAATTTGGTTTTAATTTTAGAGAACGGGGTTTAAAAAACAGACATCCATATGAGATTTTTCTATGAGAAGCTAGTGAGGATATGGAAACAATGAGATTCAGATTTATGATCCAATCTGAAGATCCGATCCAATTGGATCTATAATTGAGTTTTTTTAAAAAGTATTTTACTTCATAAGTTTTGGTGTTCTAAACTCTTCTCTCAAATGAACACTTTTTTTTTGCCATTTTTGAAAAGCGAGGGAGTTTCAATTGTTTTTTTTTTCATTTTCGAAGTTTTATTTAAAGGAATCCGTTTTAAACGGAGTTTTCCTAACCATGGGCAAGACCCGAGGTCCGAAGCGTTGTGAGCTCACCCAATATACATGGGCACGAACTTACGCAATCAGCATTCTTGGGTTCCCTTCAACAGGACCAATCGGGGTAGTTCGGTAATTGGCCTTTGGAAACGCGGGGAGCCACCGTATATGGATTCGCAATAATAAAAAAATACTCGCGTGAACGTGTTCGGGTAAAGAGTTGAAAAGGCAGCGAACGGGAGGTAGGAGACGTGAGCAAGGAACGCATCCCCCACGAGTTGATAAGTCTGACTCTGGAACAGCCTTTTGTTCTCTTAATCAGAAATCTAATCTCCTCTCGGAACTCAGAGACTCGACCTTTCATGGATTTCAGGGTAATGATTTCTCTTCTTCATCTTCTTCTTCTTCTTCTTCTTCTTTTGTTGGGTTTTCTCGGTTTTGTTTGTGATTGGGATTTCGGGTTTTTATTGGGTGTTTGTTGGTTTTTCTCGGTTTTGTTTGTGATTGTGATTTCGGGTTTTATTGGGTGTTTGTTGGTTTTTCTCGGTTTTGTTTGTGATTGTGATTTCGGGTTTTATTGGGTGTTTGTTGGTTTTTCTCGGTTTTTGTTTGTGATTGGGATTTCGGGTTTTTATTGGGTGTTTGTTGGTTTTTCTTGTTTTTATTTGTGTTTGGGATTTCAGTTTTGTATTGGTCTGATTGGGGTGTTCGTTGGTTTTTTCTTGTTTTTGTTTGTGATTGGGATTTGAGGTTTCCATTGGTTTTTATTGGGTGTTTGTTTGTTTTTTTCATGGTTTTGGTGATTTGGGTGTGATTGTTTTTTTAGTTTAGATGCTAATTTTGGGGTGTTTTTTCTTTGTTGGCTGTTTGGTGGGTATCAGATCGATTAGAGTTTTGTTTGGGAGGAAAACAGGAACACAAGAATATGGGGTATGTACAGAGCAGCGGATGGGTTATAGATTTCAGCATGGTGGATGAAGTTCAGCCTGGTGAATATCTTTGGCCTCCTCAGGTTGTGGGTGATCATTCTGGTTCTAGGTACTGCTTTTCTCTCCTTTTGTTTTTTTTCTTGTTTTCTTGTGGATTGTTTTGTCCATTTTTGGTTGTTAGTATGATTTGGTGTTCTATGATTGATTGGTCATGTTTATGTTGGGTTTTTGTTTTGAGATGATTTGAGATCTGAATGATGTTTGTGGTAGATTTTTTCTTTTCAGGGGTTTCAGGTGTTTGATTTGGTTTTGTAGGCCTTTTGCATGAAAGGTGAATTTTGAAATTGTAATTGATTGGAGTTGGAGAGATATATGAGTGGGATTAGGGTCATACTTTAGATGGTTGTTTAATTCTTTGGAGCACTTCTTTGTTTTGTTGGTTCTTCATCAATACAATAGTCACAAATTTGTTTATCAGAATTTTAGGTGAATTCAGAATTTTCGAATATTTTGATTTTTTTTAAATCTTGGAAAAAATTGGGAAATGTAAATAGTTGAAAATATAAAAAGATTGAGGAAATTTGAAATTTGGAAATGAGAAATTTTTTGTGTAAACATTGTGCCAATGTCGGGATATTCTAAAGATATGTGATATTTTGCAAATACCATGATATTATCGGGGTAATATCAGTTTCTGAAAGGATCATGATTTTATCATGATATTTTGGAAATATCGCTGATATTTGTGACATAGCTTTATAGTTTGTGAATATGCAATGCGTCATGCTGCCTTTCATTTTAGTTCTTCTGTTTCAGCTATTTGATTTTCTCTTACATAACTGTCGTTTCATTGAAGGCTTGATAGTTTGTTACCTGAAATCGACTCTCCTTGGAGCTTGAACTACCTATAAAATGACAGATCCTGTGGATCTTATCATTGCTTGATGCCCTAGATGTTTTGAACAATAGATATGAAGAATCACTCTATGATTCTTAGTCCTGTATTTTTTTCTGCGAAAATGGATAAACCACGATTACTGCTAAGTCAGGTTTTGAAGTAGATCTTTATCTCTGAAACTTATTAAGATCTCTCTGTTGTGTCACGTCAATAATGCATTTTGGTTCGTGTTGCATCAGGTCCACCTGATACCATCAGATTGATGCTAATTTAACAGTTGCAATTACAATTTACTCTCTCTCTCTCTCTCTCATGCATATGTGCATTTTCACATGCACATATTTGGAAACCATGCCTGAACCATGGGGAGTGTTTTGTTAGGAATAGACATATCCTGGATTATGTGTAGGTCAAAAAATGAAAACAACTTTTTCCTTTTCTGGATTTAGTTGTCTTTACCTCATTTGTTTACTCACACACACGCACACACACACACACACAAATGTGTTTAAGATAATGCACTTGTTGGTGCAATAATCAGGGGAAGTTACATGATGTCTTTTGCTTGCAGTGGCATAGGTGTGGATAGTTCCTACAAGGAAGTTCATTACAGTGAAAAAGCTTCTTCAAAGAAAAGGTATGAAATGCAATCTGTCACAAGGGGAAAATTGTGTGTATGTCTGCGCACACACGTGTGCTCGTACTCTCTTTGTAGCAGTTAAGACTTGGAAGGTTGGAGTGTGTATGTTTTCTCTTAATGGTACTTAAGAAAATGGATAATTAGCGACCGAAAGAATTGGTTTCCATGTCTTGTTAAGGAAAAAAGAAAAAAAAGATCGCAGAAAACACACACACACAAAAACACTTTGGCATTTACTTGATCGATGGTTTTCAGAGTTTCCTGCATTACACCTTCCTGATTTCACAGCGTGCACCTGTACCCATATCCATGTGATATAGGTTCACAGGTTTTGAGATTTGTGTGTAGGAAATACTATTTCTTCTCTGACTATTAGCCATAATTACAGGGTTCATGATGAGTTAAACAGTGGGCCTCGATCTAAAGCATGCCGTGAAAAATTACGGAGGGACAAGCTTAATGATCGGTGCTCTCTCTCTCTCTCTCTCTCTCTCTCTCTCTCTCTCTCGCTGATGTCCCGTTGCAATTTATCATGTATCCCAACTAAATGAAGGCCTATATTTTCAGGTTCCTAGAGTTATGCTCCGTACTGGATCCAGAAGGTACCCCAAAGAGTGACAAAGTTGTAATTCTGAGTGATGCCGTTCGTGCTGTAAAACAGCTACGAGCCGAGGCACAGAAGCTCAAGGATGCAAAGGCAGCACTCCACGAAACAATAAAAAATCTCAAGGTAAATGCCCTGCCTTTTGTATACTGCTGGTATGTTTGGTTCAGACTACAATATCACGTACTTTATGATCATGGTCAAAGAAGGAGATTTTCCTTCCATAAGCTCACTTACAGGAGATCTTCTGCGTAATGTATGAGTTCTTCTTTTAGCTTGATTGGCACACATTTTCCAGCTATTTTCAAATGGTTCCAGTAATTCTAAGATTGCCAAAATTCTTTTTCTTTACATTGGTGAATGACAAAAACTATCAATGTAAGAAATAACATGATTTGTTAAATAAGATGTTGCGGATGAACCATTATTCTTATGAGGTCACTCAGATGAAAGTTGTGCCCAATGCTTAGAGGCTAAAATAACTGGATAACACACACACACACACATTTCTGTTACGTGTAGTACTCTCTCTCTCTCTCTCTCCAACTTTGTGGTTATAATACTGCCTAGTTAATGCTTAATGCTCGGGACTCCACAGGCTGAGAAGACGGAGCTAAGAGATGAGAAGGTGAGGCTGAAGGCGGAAAAGGAGCGGATAGAGCAAGCAATCAAAAGCACAAGCATGCCATCTGCTTTCATTCCACACCCTGCTGCTGCATTCCATGCACCTGCATTTGCGGACAATTCGAAGGCCATTCTCTA
This sequence comes from Nuphar pumila, assembly GCF_984573655.1. NCBI lineage: Eukaryota > Viridiplantae > Streptophyta > Magnoliopsida > Nymphaeales > Nymphaeaceae > Nuphar > Nuphar pumila. The sequence continues at coordinate 2,575,549 of NC_143258.1, read as the reverse complement.
TCCTAACTACTCTCCGGTGACTATGTGGCAATGGATCCCTCCAGCAGTTTTGGATACCTCCCAGGATCATGTCCTCAGGCCTCCTGTTGCTTAGGTTTTGTTCTGCATTTCTGCCATCCATTGCCTTGCAGAAATATGTGCTGATGGATGTTTGGTATCAGTCCTGTAATCTTATTAGAATGAAATGTCAAACCCAACCTTAAGCTTATGTTGGATCTTGATATCTTGCTGAACTGATAAGTTGCATCCAAAAGAGGGAACAAGAAGTGCTTTACGTAGAAAAAGATAGAAGTGGGATTTTACATGTAAAGAAAAACTGTGTAGTCATGGTGTTTTCATGTTCACAAAACGCTTTAGAACTTCAAAGACTTTTAGGGTATTTTTTTGGATAACTATGAATATCTGGATTTGCAGTGCCATGTGATTCTTGGATTTTCTCAAGACTGATTGTAAATCACAATTATAACACCTTATGAAGGTTAGTGAAACATGAAAAAGAGTACAATTTGTGATTGTGATATTGCCCATTGTGATTGTTCTTGCTTCGAATCTTGTGAAAGTTTTGCGATATGAACGATTGGGATATCATTGTCCAAGGAGGTTCCGATGAACATCTAAGTTCTAAAAAACTGTATCTTTGATACCATGATCAGAGGAATGAAAACCTGCTTACTAAAAAACATGCTAAACCTACCTGCTAGTGGTGCAGGTGCAACTTCTGGCAGGTCTCTGTTGAATCCAGGACAGCCAAGTACTTTTTGACATACTACACATCGAGATCTTTTTAATGTTGGTTTTGGATTGACGGTGATACTTTGCGATGCGACCCGCTTTATCATACTCACTGTATAGTTACAGAGATATGGTTTTCTGGCCAACTTTGTTGTCATTTTTCAGGCAACCTTTGGTGATGCACCAACTATTCGTCCACATCTTTACCGCACCATGAACCCAGAACCTCTGGTTGCTCGTCCAGTCAATCGGCAGACTCACATGAACTGATGCATTTGATCACAAGTGGGTCCAGGTTTTAGTGGGTAGGTTTGACATGTTTTTTAGTGGGCAGGTTTTCATTCCTCTCCATGATCAGATCTCAGTTTCCAAATAAACTGGTTTGGATTCAGGTTGGATATGAGACGGAATCTGAGTCTGTTTAGTCAGATTTGTTAGCCAAAGTTGGATCCAATTAATATTTGGATCTGGGCTCAGTATCAGTTTTTCATCCAAGTCCCAGTAAAGTCCAAATCTGGATACTTGTAAATGTTGGATTTTAATCAAGTTGGATCCAGATTCAATTTTATCTGATCCTCATTGAACTCTGAATCTGATTATGCTAGGATTCAATTTTATCTGATCTCCAATGAAATCTGAATCTGAATATGCTAGATCCAAGTAGGTCAAACTCCGCCATGCCTATATCCGATCCATTTACATCCTTAAAACCATTCAATTGTGCTAAACCATAATTGACAAGAATTGGTTAGGTTTGCTTGATTGCTCGGATCTCCTGCCCAACTCCAAATCTAGGGCATTTCAACCCTATGTTACCAAGTAGCACTGATATTTAGAAAATATCGTGATATTTTCAAAGGCAGATATAGGGACTAAAAAATGCGCCTTTTTTGAAAATATCGTCTTATCCCAAGATTCACAAGATGGAAACAATTGTTGGGATGTTTCTTAGATTATTTACATATTTATTTATTTATTTATATATATTTTATATGTTTATGTTTGCTAATAGTTTTTTAAATTCTTGTAAATTTTTTTATAATATCGCAAATTTTCTCTGGCTGAGATTTTTTCGAGAATGAGATGTGGCATCATTCCAAACAATGAAGTTCAAGAATGTTCGTTTTCTAAGCTGAAATCATGTATCCTGGCTTAAGTGAGAGATATGTGAATGTATTTTTGTTTTTTTGAAGTGAAAGCAAACTCAAATTTTATTAGCTTTACAAGAAGATCAGGGCAACCGGCGAAAGGCGAATCTGTCGCCGGCCACTTAAGAACGACCATATGAAATACATCAGATAGAATTTCTCGAATGTAATGAGGCATTCAAATACATCCTTAGTTCTTGAATTTGTCACAAATATCAATGATGTTTTGAAAATATCATGAATTTATTGCAATATTTCCAAAGGCATAAACATTCCTGAAGAAAATGAGATATTTCAAAAATATCCCAGACTTCGAAAATGTGCTACCTTGATATTAATGAAAAAACAAAGCAATTTTTTTTTTGTGTTCATAGTTTCTTTACAATTTCATAATTTTTGTATTTTTATATAATATATATGTCAATATTTTCTCAAGATTTAAAAAAAAAAATTGATTTTTTTTTTAAGAATTTTCTTCCGAAGGCTTGCTCGAATGATATTTGTGACATTCTTCATTGATTTCATAACTTTGTCCGTCTTCGCCCACGAGGGCTCCACTCATTTGGTAGGTTGACTCGTGAATGCCACACGAGTGAAGTATTACTTCTTTGGTTATCTAGGAAAAAAAATTTGTGGTGAACGTCTCATTGTGGTGGGATGTTGCAGGTTCAAAACCCAGTGGTATCTTGAATAATAACTGGTGAGGTCTGCTTAACCCCAGCTTGCTTTTCAAAATAAATAAATAAATCATATGACTTAAAAGACACCAGCGACTCATGTCCAAGGAGAAAGTAAAGTGATGTGAGCTACCTGACCACTTCTTGTAGATGAATGAGGTGCTGTGGCCACATGCATTTGGAAAAAGGTAGCGATATATCATGTTAACATTGATAAAAAATTAAAGTGCGTCAAGATTTCAACAACGTCTGGGTGGTGTAGTCGGTTATCACGCTAGTTTCACACACTAGAGGTCCCCGGTTCGAACCCGGGCTCAGACATTACCGATAGTTATACTTTTTTCATTTTTTACACTCAGCAGCCAACAGTTTGCCGCTATTTCCAAAACTGAACTCCACTTTTCTGAACTTCTTGATATGATCCACTCGCTTTGCTCTGGTTATATATATATATATATATATATAAAGAGTAATGCTACCGTGCCCTTGAGAAAAATCATAACATTTATATTTTTTTGTTTTTAGTATATCCCAAAAACATACAAGGTAACAAGTAAGCATGAGCTTTGCTCATATATATTTATAAAAAAGAGTAATGCTATTGAGAAAAATCATAACATTTATACTTTTTTTTTATTTTTGACATATTCTAAAAACATAGAAGGTATAGTTTTGGTAAAAAGTTCGTCATGTTTGTTGGTAAGAACAAAACATTTACATTAAAAGAGTCTTAAACTTTTATAATTGAAAAAAATTTAATTATTTTTTTACAAAAATAAATAAATAAATGTGTTTAAAAGCATTTTATTGATTAAATAAACCGTTGTAAGAGTGGCTTCCACCCAAAAGTTTTAGAAACATTCATAGAAATAAACAATTTCAAGAGTATGGTCCGGGATTCATGTAATATTTATAGGATTCGGATATAGTTTTTTTATGATGGGTCGGATTGAACCGGATCCGGATCCGGTATTAGCATTTCAAACTAAGTTTGGGTCCCCAGCAAACCCGACCCGTTGACACACCTACGTCACACCAACGACCGTTCGCACCAGAGGCAGAGGGAGTGAAAGAGTGAAAGAGGCAAAAAGTGTTCTATAAAAAGGGGAAAAAGCAAAAAAAGTGAACGCAGAAAAAGCATGCACCAGATCAAGCCGGGATCAAACCAACGGGGAAGAAGCTAGAAAGCCGGAAAGAATCAAAATTCGAAGACAGGAAAATCAGCGGAAAAGAAAGCCGGGATCGAACCAACGGAAAAGAAGCTAAAAATCGCGTTATTCTGTTCGTCTTCTCTTCCGATCTCTGGTTTCGGTTCCGACGCTCATCGTCTTCCTCACGGGAAATCGATCGATCGATCGGGTAGATTTGCCGACGGGAGAGAGACAGAGAGATCGGGTATCAATCTAGGGTTAGTGTTTCTATCTGAGGATCGTTCGTTCTAGAGAGGGGGATGGATTGGGGGAACGTGACGTCGGAGGATCTGGTGGAGGCGCTGAGGGAGGTGAATTGGTCGTCGCCGCCCCGCCCGCTCACCGAGTTCTTCTCGAGATTCACGCTCCCAAGATCCTACGCCAAGTGGAACAGCCGCCTCAAATGCAACCTCTACTAGTACGCCCACCTCTCTCTCGACTTGATTTCTGATATAGTTATCGAGATGAGTTCTATATTGTTTTCGGTATGCGTTGCGGAAATTTCGGATGCATTTTTTGCAATTATGTGTTGATTTTTTTTTATGGGTTTCATTCCCGTAATTCAAATCGGCGTGAATTCGTAACGTTTTTCGGTTCTTAAGCCGTCTTTGATTTATGATACTGTTATCGAACTGAGTTGTATTTATCATTTCATGTATGTGTTACGGAAATTTTGGCTACATTAACTTGATTCTGTGTTTATTTTTGTTGTTTCTGATCGGTTTCGTATAACTGATTCAAAGCCGCCTGATTTCATAAGGTTTTGGTTGTTAATCCGTCTCGATTTCTCTTGCTGTTATCGAGCTGAGATGTATTGCGTTTTTTATACATATTACAGAAATTTCAACTGCATCAGCATGATTTTGTGTATATCTTTCGTTTTCCATCAGTTTTATTCAAGCTTACCAAACTAGGAAGTGGAGGCAGAGAAAGATACGAGAAGAGCATTTTAAAATTTATAGGAAGCGAGAAGCGAGGAATAGATTTGAAAGAGAAATGAGAACTGAACAGGAACGGTATGAGAATTGAATAGGAAGAGAAGTAAAACTAAAATATGAATGACTGTTCTTAATTTTTTATCTTTCGTTTTCGATCAGTTTTATTTCTGTTGAAGCTTGAGTTCCAATGCGTATTAGTGCAAACAAGGGGAAAGACTGATGTGTATTTGCTGAACATTGATAATTTGTCATCTTCGTTGTGTTTCTTGCTTCTCTAGATTTCATTTTCTGGATTCATATGTGACGAGGGCACTATGAAGTTGCATTTTACTGTGGGAATTGTCTAATTAGGAAGTGTGGAGTTGTAGCAGGGTAAATTCCTGTTATAAATGATTATGGATTTCTCTAAAATTGTGAATTGGCTTTATGCTTTTCGCTGTTAATTTTTATGTAGCGTGCATGGTAAGACATCCCATTTGCAACATTGCACCTTGTGTTTTTTTGTTCGGTTATTCCGTTGTTGGCTTTATGATTTGTTCAACTGATGCATGTTTTATGTGCAACAACAGTTCCTTTATTTATTGCTTTTTCTGGTTTTGATTACTTTCTGTGTTGTGATTTAGTCATGCATTGTGATTGAGCGGCTTCCAGGTTCTGATATTGTGTGCTTTTGCAGCTACAGGACTAACTACTTCATTATGATAACATTCATTCTTGGTAAGATGGTTAGAATATTTTCTCAAACTCGGTAATTTATGTGATTTATGATATGATATGAATTGCTACATACTCTTTTTTTTATGTTTTCTGTTTGACTGTAGGGTTGGGGTTTCTTAGAAAGCCGACTGCTCTTGTTGCTGCTATTTTTGCAGGCTTAGCTGTTGCCTTCTTGAATGATAGGTGATTTTTTGTTCTTCCATCTGTTTTGGCATTGCATCTTGGATGAGAACTGGCTGCTGTTGTTCTGGCATTTCTTCTTCATGTGTGTTGGTTTCAAGGGTTGATCCTGTCAATCCTTTTATGTTATATGAACTTTCCTTCTGTACACCTTCTAATTCTTTTATCCGAAATCTTTTTCGACGATTTCTCTTGAGAAAACCTAATGGCATATGGTGTCCACATTGCTTAGGATCAGTTCTTTTTCTACTTATCAGGCCGGATATTCAATCTATTGAAAGATATTTTTGTTCTGATGTTTAAAAGACAATTTCTCTTGAGCAAACCTAATTTCTTTGACATCTTCAGATATTGAGTTATGAAGCCTATGATTTACATTTATTGTGTGTGTTAATTGTTAAAATATGAAGGATACTCTTATTTTTGCTAGTTTCATTTAGTTTTGTGGCTAAGAATTCATTTAGGTGTTTGCTTTGTGAGCATCACTGAAGCATTAAATTTACAGCTTTGCAGTTAGTTTCAATGAAAAGGTGACAAGAACTGTGAGAAAATTCTCTCCACATTTGGCTGCAAAGTTGAGGCCGCCATTCACGTAAGCATTCAGCATCTGCTTTTGTAGATGAATCTTTATTTTGTTCTTGTTCAGAAGTGGGTTGTTCTGATGCCCAAACAAGGTCATGAACTGTTTTTTGCAGAAGGCCTGTTATCCGAGGACGTCCATCAGTGAAAAGAGAAATATATGTTTGTGGTCGTCCTCGTTGGCTATTTGTCTTGACTCTATCAGCTGGTATTTAAAACTATTTAATGTGATTTGGTTAGATAAAGGTTTAGTTCTTGGAGCAATTGCAAACTATAACTGCAATTGTTTCTTTTTGCATTAGAATAATGTATTATTTCTTTTTGCAGCAAGTAGTATCCTATGGTTTGTTTCTTGTGGTATTCTCACTGTGCTCTGGGCTTTTCTTATAGGCTTTCTAGGTAAGACCTTTTCATTCTAGGTTGCTGGACTGAATTGGCCCTTTCTTGTACAGTAATCTCTTAACTCTTTACATTTCAACAGCTACTTTTCTTCACGCAAGCTTCAGAACACCTAACTTGAAAGCTCGTTTGAATACATTCCGTGAAGAATTTCGAGCAGTATGGCGTAATTACAGTGAGCTGTAACTTGAAAGTAAGCACTGAGGGGTTTATATATCAAGGTGATCCAATCCTTAAACTGTATTCTTTTTCAAGAATTGGATGGTTAAAGGATTTGTTCTTACATTTACTCCGTGGTATTCATTATGAACTGCTATTTGATTTGTGTATATGTTATTTCATCCATGTGGCAGTGCTTCACACATTTTGGCTCTTTGAACGATACAACCACCCTTTCATCTTACATGAATGGTGGAAAATTGTAAATTCATCTGTGACTGTTTTTAACGTCATATCAAACATGCCACGTTCAAACTCAGGAGTGTAACTTTTAACGTCCCATAAGAATTTGATGAATTGGAATATGGAACTGGATCTGGATCAAAATGCAATCAAATTCTATCACGAAATACTAGATATGATACAATACTCAATCGTATCCAACAAATTTTACCAAACCTGGTTTCTGGTTGGTCTGATATCCAACCCAAACTCAGACCATTCACATTTCTATTTTCAGGTGACCTGGATGTCAGCTAAGCGGCATTTGATTTTAAGACAGATGATGCACCTAAATGATCAAAATCTAAAGTAGTTGGCTTTGCTTCGAGAGCTTCATACAGATTTTATAAACTAATACCTTTTAACATCTTCATGCTTGAGCAAGTGGTACACTTCAGATACCAAATAAATTATGATGACTAGCTTTGCATGCTATGCCAAGCTGATAAAGTGCTTTATTTTCTGACGAATTATGCTCTGGTTTGTTTCAAGTGAAAGCATCCATTTGCAAATCTAAGACCCCTAATTACTGTGTGCATATATTTTAATGTCTTCCTGAGAAACTCCTTGATGTATTTTGTCCTCCATCGAAATCATTAGCTTTATTATTACACTTTTTGACAACAGAGCTGGGCAGGTTGATAGTAGCAAGTTTGAGATACATTGTGATGATAGAATTAGAAAGGTAGATGTCACTGCCTTTTTTCAATCTTACATAGGGGTGTCTCTCTTGAAAGCTATGCACAAAAAAAGATAGACAATTTGAAGCATTCCATCTGTCCTAAGTAGGGAAAATTTAAAAGAAAAAAAACTCAGTTGTTCATATCACATGAGAAAACCTGCAGAGAGGGGTTTTGAGGTGAGTTAACCTGTAAATGAGCAAAAAGTAACTGAATGGCTCAGCTTAGGTGCGTATTGTATCCTGTGCATCTTGAAGTTCATTGATCTGTATCATCTTTTGATTGGTTTATTTAAAAAAAATTATGTTAGTAATGTTGATTAAGGGAAAATTTTGAATTATTCACGTCTCTTTCAGTTGGCTATGGTTACATACTTAATGGAGACATATCATTGCATGTTGGTGATTCAGGGGTTGCCTTCTGAATGCATGCCGAAGATAAAATATGGATTGGATAGAGTGGATAGCAGATTTTACCAGTCATGTCTAGCCAGAAAATTTGGAGCACTACTGAGGCATGTTTGACGACATCCCTCAGTTTCTAGCATACTGTAAGAAGAAAAAGGTAGTGGAAAACGGGAAACTGCATACCTAGCCCGTGGCTGAACACCCTTGGCATACAAGACAAAATCAGACATCAATATGTTATGTATCTTTAGTATGGAGAGGAGTGTAAAACAGTGTTTGGTGGTGTTCACAATAACACCTTGTTTTGTAGGGATTCGGTAGAGTCGAATTGTCTTGAGTCTCATGTTTTTAATCAGTCGTTCACTAGAAACGGTATTCTTGGGGTTCTCAGTCACCAAAATTTATAATATAACACATCCCACATTTTCTTTCTAAATCACTCTTTTCTGTTGTTTTGGTTTTGTTAATGTTTTTATATTCATTTCATTTTATTCCTTTTGCAGGTTCCTTAGGTTATGACAGTAAGGCGTGAATCTTCAGTAACGTACAGTGCTTGAGATGTGCTCAAAATGAACCACTACAGAAGGTGCTGAGGACTTTCAACTATGTACAGAGATGGTTCTGTAAGTCATGAACATGTCTTAGAGGGATAAAATTTAAATTCATTTAACTAACAAGCAACACGATTCATCACGCTTACATTTTTCTTGAAGTTGGCAATTATTAATGGAAGTGTTTACTATTTTGATTGATGATATGGTGATCTATCCAATACCTCTTCGTTTTCAGCCGCTGCCAGTAAGTACGTTCTCATAAATCTGTTAAGTTGTTGAGGTATAGTTTGTGGTGCTGGGTTAATCACCATCATTTGTCTTAAAAATGGATGGAGTGGAGTATTTCTTCTATTCAACAGTAAAAGGGAATGCGGTGTAATAAAACAGCTTAATCTTATCTGGTCATTATGGTTCATCTGTATTAACCATTGATTGCTATATGCTGCTTATGTAGTGGCGCTGTACAAAACTGTGATTGACTGTTAATTATGTCGTGATAAGGAACCTAACTCTTGCTGTTCATACAAAAGATAATCAGTCCCCATTATGTAGATAGCTCTTACTTTTCAGACACTCCAACCCTAACAGCGGAAGGCTGACTGTATGTGTTAGTGGAAGCTTGATTGCCCTTGCTGCGACTTCAATGCGTACAGGTCTTCTACTGATGTACAATTGCTTTCTTAATGCACATATGTTTTTCTCAAGTGATCTGCATTCTTCTTGCTTTCTGCTTATATGATGTTCTGCCGGCGTGCTTGTGAGACTACGCTTGTGTGCATCATTTTGCGACCTTGTGTTCGTCTTTGTGTGATTGTGGTAGTTTTCTTAGGCTCGTCAGGCTGACCTAGTTGAGGATCACCATGTGCCACACGGTGCTTTCAATAAGCTCGTGACAATTGGTGTCAGACCCTGTTTGAGAATTGGGAAGGGGAAAGATGTATCGGTATTGAAACCCTTGATGGTTGTTTTGATTCAACATGGAATCAGAAGAGAACTTCTTGGGAAGGCCCATAGGGGCAGGAAGAGGGACCAAGATAAAGTTATTGTGGTGACGGTGGAAGGGTCACACCTAGAGGAAATGGCTAACCCGTTAGAGGAACGGGTGATGAGAGCTGAGAAGAAGTTGGCAAAGTTATCGGTGGATATTTGAGTGAGTTATGGTGTCGTCGATAGGGCAAAATATGATTTGCTAAGCTGGAGGGTGAAATAAAGGCGGAGGTCGAAGAATTGAAAGTCACGATCCGAGGGTTGACGAACAAGTTGGGTACTCAAGAAACCGAGTTGCGTGAACTCTGAGAGAGATACAAAGTTTTAGAAAGATTGTTGGGGAATGAAATTGGTGGTATTGGTAACACTAAAAATTTTAGAAATGTTGGGAATGGCGGGAACACTTTGATAGTTTGACGCGAAAAACCTAAGTTGAAATCGGTAAAGCTGATGAAGTTCAAGGGAGGAAGGGAGGCAAGGGCTTTCAAGAACTGGATGTGGGATGTCATGCACTGCAACCAGGTATCTGATCGACGATGCTTTGGTATGGTGGAGAACGCAATATAAAGACATGAAAAGGGGAAGGCATGTGATCGAATTGTGCGATGATTTTAAGAGGGAAATGAGAGGATATTTCCTCCCACATAATGTTGAAGAAATAGCTTATGACAAGTTAATGGCTTTGAAGCATATGAGGACTATTCAATAATATGTTGCGGCCTACTCATCCTTGATACTCGATATTGAAGACATAGTCTAGAGGGACCATGTATACTTCTTCAATAAAGGATTGAAGTTCTAAGCCCATCAAGAGTTAACTAGGTTGAAGCCCACCAATTTGGCTAGTGCTTTGACTGCGGCAAAACAGATGGTTGAACACAACCCACGCAGAGGATCTCAAGTGAGGCCATTTCACAGGGATGATAAAGGCAATGAAGCAGGTGGCCAAGGTGGAAATCAACATCGAGCAACCCCTTGGGATAAAGGGATTCAAAATAATGCTCGACCATAGGGACTACAAGGGAACATATCGTCACCGCAAAACCAACATCAAAACAATCGAAACATTCAATGTCAGTACTGCAATGGAAATCACTTCGCCCATGAGTGCCCCACTCGAAACTCAGGGAATGCAGGGAACAAGGTCGCTAATGCCATTGAAGTTAATGATGAACCCACGGGAGAAGAAATCAAGATGGGGGGGCCTGCGGAGGGTGAACGTGTTAGATGGGTCTACCTCAACACCCACAATCAATAAAGAGTTAATGTACCTAGAGATGACCATCAATGGGAGAGCTACCCATGCAATGATCGACATGGGGGCAACACACAACTTCATCGCCCAGGATGAGGTAGAAAGGCTTGGCATGCGATGGGATAAGAAGACAAGTCACATGTAGGTGTTGAATTCTACCGCACAACCTATTCTGGGAGTATCTCAGGGCGTGATAATCAGGGTCGAGAAGTGGATTGGCAAAACCGACTTCCTGATTGTTTCATTGGATAATTTCAAGGTGATCCTAGGCATGGAGTTTTTACGAGCGAACAAAGTATTGTCGATGCCATATTTGAATGTTGTTAGCTTTATGGGTGAGGACTGAGGAGTCCATGTGCATGATCTCTGCATCGACATCGACATGGTCAAACACTAGCATAGTTTCCATTATGTAAATCAAGAGACACATCTAACACGGAGATCAAACATTTTTAGTGGTGGTGTAAGAGGAAGAAGAGGTAGAACCTCTTGAAAATATCCCATCGATAGACACATCTGTGTTGGAGGAGTTTCGAAAAGTCATGCCCCCAGAACTGCCAAGGAGATTACCACCACGATGAGAAGTTGATCATCAGATAAAATTGATGTTAGGAGCCAAACCACCTGCCATAGTACCATACAAAATGACCTCACCCAAGTTAGAAGAGCTTCATAAACAGCTTGATGATATGCTAGAAGTTGGAATCATTCGGTCATCAAAAGTGCCTTTTAGTGCTCTCGTGTTGTTTCAGACCAAGCATGATGGGTCCAAGCGTTTATGCATAGATTATAGGACACTCAACGTTGACTATAAAGAAGAAGTACCCTTTGCCCTTAATTGCCGATTTGTTCGATCAATTGGAGAAGGTACAAGTTTTTTTGAAATTAGGCATGAAGTCAGGGTTTTGGCAAGTTAGGATTGTGAAAGGAGATAGGATGAAGACAACCTGTGTCACGCGATATAGTACTTTCGAGTTCTTGGTAATGCCTTTCGGCTTGACTAATGCTCCTGTAAGCTTCTCAATTCTGATTAATCAGATCTTCTACCTGTATTTGTATTGATTTGTGGTCGTTTACTTGGATGACACTATCGTTTACAGTGATAGTTTGGAGGATCATGTGCGACATATATGTGTGGTGTTCCACACCTTGAAGGACAACAACTTGTATGTGAAATAGAAGAAGAGTTTGTTCGATCAGAAAGAGATCAACTTCTTGGGTCACATAGTTGAGGATGGTCGTTTAAGGATGAACCACCATAAAGTAGATGCCATTCAGGATTGGGAGACACCAACCAAGGTGCTCGAAGTCGCTCTTTCTTGGGGCTAGATAATTACTATCGTCAGTTTATTGTAGGATACTCGGCTATCGCAGCACCATTAACTGACCTATTAAAGAAGGATCATAAGTGAGAGTGGCAAGAAGAGTTCTAGAAGGCATTTGAGGTATTAAAGAGGGCCATAGAAAAAGAACCAGTACTATAATTGCTCGACCACATAAAGCCCTGGGTGTGTGTTGATGTAAGATGGGCATCTCATCTCCTACGAGAGTCAAAAATTAAACAATATCGAACGATGGTATACAATTCATGAAAGAGAGATGACCGTCTGCTTACGCACTTGGCGACACTATCTTTTGGGATCCTCGTTCATTGTTTATACAGACAACATCGCCATGAGCTACGTTCAGATGCAGAAAAAGCTCAGTCCTAAACAAGCTTGAAGGCAAGAGTTCTTGGTGGAGTTTAATATAATCGTAGAATACAAGCTTGGCAAAACCAATGTGGTGGAAGATGCCTTGAGTAGGAAGGCCGAGTTGGCAGCCTTAGGAAATATACCTAAATTGTTGAACCTTGAAGCGATCTCCTCAACAGAATTCATGAGGGTCTGCAAGAAGACCCCACGGCGCAATACCTTCTTTCTCTTGTGAGGGAAGGAAACCAAGATGGTTTTGACAACAAGATAGACCACTGGTGATAACTGGAAGCTGGGTATATGTACCCTAATGAGGATCCTTGCGACAAGAGGTATGGAAGGATTGCCATGATTCTTCACGGGTAGGGCACCCAAAACAAGAGTGAACTATGGTGTTGATCAAGTGAGTGTACTATTCGCTGCAAATGTGTAATGATGTAGACGGGTATGTGTGCACTTGTGTGATTTGTCAGCCAAAATAAGGTTATAAATCAAAAGCATGCAGGATTGCTGAAGCCATTTTTCATCTCGGGTCAGCCTTGGGGGAGCATATCAATGGATTTCATCGTGAGCCTACCGAAGATCGAGGGGTACAACTCTATATTCGTAGTTATCTATCGATTCTCTAAATATACAATGTTTTCACCTGCACCTATCACTTGCTCGGTCGAAAACACCTGACTATTTGTGAAACATATAGTAAAGTATTGGAGCATTATCAACAACTGTGATGGTCGTTCCATAGGTAAGTTTTAGAGAAAAGTTTTTCGATTACTAGGATCTGAACTGCACTTTTCTACTGGCTTCCATCCACAAACGAACGGTAAAGCTGAGTGCATTAACAATATGTTAGAAGAGTATCTACGACACTTCATCAACGCGAATCAGAAGAACTGAACTGAGATACTTGATATTTGCTAATTCTACTGCAATCTCTAGAGAAGTGAAGCCTCAAGTCACAACCCTTTCAATATCACGACCAAACAACAACTATAGACACCCCATTCTATAGTCGCCCAAGATCGAGGCAAGGTGCCCTTTGCCTACCAATTTGTTAAAAATGGGCACAATCAAACCAAATTGGCGATGGCATTTCTACATAATGCCGCCAAGCGAATAAATAAGTGGGCAGACCAGAATCATTGTCCCTCTGAATTTCGAGTAGGGGATAAGGTGTTAGTCAAGCTCAGTCCTAAACAAGCCCACAATAATGTTTTCGAGAACATTATTGTGGGCTCATTCGAAAGTATGATGGACCCTTCATCATCACCCAAATGATCGGCAACCTGGCGTACAAGTTAGATTTTCCCACTAGTTTCTAAGTCCATCCAATTTTCCATGTATGCAACCTGAAGCTCTTCAATGAAGATGAAAAAAATCTCAACCACAACATTCCTCAACGAGCACCCATCCCACAAAAAGCGCCTTCGTTAACACCAACCCTAGCCATTCGAGAAGTTGAGTTTATAATGGATCATGTCAACAACTATCTTGGAGGTGTGAAGAAATATCTCATGAAGTGAAAGAGATTACCTGAAAGCGATGCCGATTGGGAGATGCCATGCAACATCCATCAGTTTCAACAGCATGTTGAAGACTACTCACCAACAAATAGCATAGAGGACGGTGCCAACTTAGGCGGGGGAGCGTGTTACCCATGCCTTATGTAGCCAATTGAGCCTTCAGGGCTTGTAAATATGATGTAAAATCATGCTTTGTCCCTTCTTAAAATGATTCACATGTAGTGGGTGTTTCATTTCTTGCAGAGTCTTGAGTCAACTGTTGCGGCTGCTACCCACAACCCTAGGATTTATCCTGCGGTACATCTCAACAGTTTGAGAGGTATACAAAAAATATGGTTAACGGCTCAATCGAGTAGGTCAAAATTGGGCATAGTAAGTCATTCGAGTAGGGTTCTCGGTCCAGATCTAAAATGATCGGATCCAGGGCTTCTAGAGGGACTTAGGGTCATGTGTTGAGATTTGATATATATGCTAGAGGTCAGAGAAGTCAGGTTGGATTGTTGGAGATGTACGTTTTGCCAAAATGATAGGGTGCGGTTTTGATTTTTTAGATCTTGAATGTGGGTAGGATCTTAGCTAAGGCTGAGATCAATTTCAGAGGTTGTTTAGCAGGTCTAAGAAAGTCTTAAAGGGGTCTACATGTTCAGGTGTGGTTAGGGTACATGCAGGAGATTAGAAAAGGCAAAACAGCTCGTAGAACGAGATTGTATTGCTCTTTCAGGTGTGATCTTGGCCTAGGCAGCTTTAAGAAAAGTTAGTGATGGGTCCTAAGGTATGATAAGGGTTCAGGGAGTATATAAATACCTGAGACATGTTCGTAAGGAAGGCTGATCAATAGAGCCATGACTGACAGAGTTTTTACGTCATTTTTCAAAGTAGGGATCACTTCACAATGAAGATACGGGTACAAGAAGGGCTTGTGCCCTTAAAAGGGATGAAGGATCAGCCTAAGGAGGCTTGACCTCACGTGAATCTCAGAAAGAATTTGAAGAAATGTGAGGGAGGAGAGAGAGATGTTTAAAGAGAGGAAGATGTTTAGGAAATCAATTCAATCTTATTCAATAATTAAAAAGGGTTCTTCAGACCTTTATTTAAAGAATCCTAACTCAACAATAGAATTAAACTAATCCATACTATTAAATAATCCTATTGGAAAACAAGAATTAGACTAGAGATGATTCTAGAGTTCTACTTTTGTCATGACTCATACTCTAATTAAAAGTTTTAATTAAAATCAACTTAAGAATACCTAATTAGATTCTTCTTAATCATCTTTCTAAGAATCTTCTAGAGAAGTGAGAATGTCCCCACACTTCTTAATTAATGCCCTCTCATGTGGGCCCCATTGGGTGGCTCTCCTTGTTTCTAGCGTGGACAAAGTAGTGTTCTTTTTTTTCTGTATGAACATGTGTTAATTGACTTTTTCACATGTGAAGATGACATCTCAATTGTCGCATCACTCTTATTGATTCCACTAGGCCTGGACGACCTTCGTTGCCTTCAGGAAAAGGCATGTGGATACTGAAGCTCGGATCCGCACCATCTTCTAAAATTTGAGCCATAACACTGACTTAAAAACCTACTTGTATGCATTAGTGGAAGCTGTCCTCGCTGTGACTTTAATGTGTATTGGTCTTTTACTAATGCGCATGGACACTTGTTTTCTTAACGAGCATATGTTTTCTTCAAGTGATCTATGTTTTTGCTTTTTGCTTATGTGATGTTTTGTGTGCATGCTTGTGAGACTACATGCGCTCTTTAGGTGTGTTTGTCTTTGTGTGATTGCGATAGTTTCTTTAGGCTCGCCAGACTGACCTGGTAGGGAATCACCAGGTGCTTCGTGGTGCTTTCAATAAGCACCTGACATAATGGGATGCCATCAATTGAAACTGGGCCATGCATGATAATAGAGATTGTGAAAGCTACGTAGCACGTGTATGTTTGAAGGCTTAGTGAGATTCGTGTAATATAGCTGCTTGGTATATCGATTCATGATGATGAAAATCTATAGATTTACTTTCTCCTGCTGCTTTTTTTTTCATTGTGTAAAAACAAATGCAAGCATCAAAATGTTTTCAGTCCAGGGGAAAGACCAAATGGTTCTTTACTCAAGAAAAGCACAATACTTGTGAAAGGACTGGTCTGCTGGCACGTTTGGTTCATGGTGCTGAAGGTGCATTCCAAAGAGGGATGGATACAAATGGGGTCGGATCCAGGATGGAGGTTTTGCAATTTTTGGCTATTTCGCATCCGATTCCGATCCGAATCTCCATGTATTTTACCTGTTTCAGATCTGAACTGTTTGCATCCCTACACAGAACAGCGGCTTTGTTTGGTTCGTGAATTGCATGAAACAAGGAGCCCACATTCCTAAAAAATCAAGGGAAAGGCATTGCTGAGTGCCTGATCTTTGTAGATGAAACTCTGAACCAAAATAAGATTTCAATCCCACCAACCAAAACCGATGCTACAGGGACACACCATTTTGGCCGCGTCCCTGGTGACATACTGACAACGACTCGTTCGGCCATTATTTTGATTTTTCTAAATGGTATTTCTTACTTTGTAACAATTTTCCATTAAAATACATTTATGAATATTAAAATTCAAAAAATAAATTTTATTAAAAAATTAAAAACTGTTTCGAACATTCAAGTCGAACTTGCATCGTGAGTCAAGTGCCCTCGTATCCTCGTGTCTTTGTGACATGGACCAAAACAGTGGTGCAATCGATAACGATAACTCGAGTCTCAAATGCACTCCTAGGTTCACTGAAAATTTGAAATTTTAGCATCGTTGTCTTCTCTTTGGATTTCCCAAATGGGGCCTTTGGCAAAATGAAGGCTATAAGGGCAGGCTAAGTCTTGTGTATGGAGTTCTTTGACTGAGGAATGTCGAGCTAGAACCAAGCCAGAGGTGCATCTTTTCTCGGCATCATGATGAAAAACAAGTAAAAAGTAGGTAAATAGAAAATGATAGTGGCGAAGAGTGGATAGGTGGTGAGATGAGCCCTTGCAATGCACATCCCATACGCCCCAAACTTGTTTCACTGCAGGTTGTAACTGGACTAAACCTGTCATTCTTCTCTAAAGGACCAGTTGGGTAGGTGACAAGAGTAATGGGCAGCGGCAGCAAGGGTTAAGGAATGCCGAAGGTCTTCTTTTCAGCCATAGCAAGAGTGGTCTTCAGGTGAGATGAGTAAGACCAAGAGTTTTTATCTGCTGTACTGACACAGAGTGGACCCTTGATTCCTCTGGCCCTAATGCTATGGTGCAGGATCTGAACCCTTGGTCTGACGATGTGTAACCTGAAATGGACTCTTTAAGACCAAGAGCCCAGTCAAAGTGATCCACCTGTTTGTAGATCCAGTCTATCAACAAAGGGACAAAGGATGTGATGATTTAATCCTTCACCTCCCTAACTGGATTCGATGGGTCTATGCATTAGGCCTACCACGAAATCCAGATCTAGTTTCATCTCTTGTGAGACTATGTATAATGTTCTGAGAGAGAGAGAGTTAGTTCAGAGATTGAGAAACGCTATTATGTTGCTTTCATTATTGTTTTGCTTGAATTTCAATTCAATAGTTTGTGGTTTCTTCTAGTTTTGCAGCCACAGCTGAAACCTGCAACAAAATGATTCATAGTAGCTTGAGTTGATGCTTAAATTCATAGGAGAAAATTCGTATATCAGGAGAAAATTCACTTGTGTGAAGGATAAAAAGGTCTTTTTAAAGCAAAAAATTTGTGAATTTGAACATGGGGGAGTTTAAGAAATTACGATGCATTTCGAGAAAGACATCAATTTTGTCGTACAATAGTAATTTTTTGTATTTTTTATACCCATACCCGGGAATTTAGGTTTAGGCAGTACCCAATACAAACAACCCTAGTCTATCCACGCTACATTACCACCCAAACTGTATTTTAGTTAATGCAACAACACTTATACTAGGTATAAATATATGGGTAAATGAGGAGGAAATTAGGTATGGTTTTGAATTATATCAACTATAGCTATGACTTTAAGAAAAGGTTTGGTATGTTTTTGTGAACAACCCTTGTGAAAAGATGGCCCACAAAATGGCTTATTTTCCATTAATCAGAAGCAAAGGTGCTCACCTAATCTTAAATTAAAACCTGCGAGCTCTAACATATGAACTAGTATGAAAATAAGCGAAGGAATCTCAGAAATTTTTAAAGCAAATTAAAGTCGGCTTGTTCCTATCTTTTGGTTTTCATTAGATGTTAAATGACTACAGACAAATTGTTTGGTACTTTCTGCTGAACTTGGTCATGTGTATCTGTTTTCAATGATTTTTTTTTTCGCTTGCTCACAAGCTCACAAATGTGAAAATCACGGGCCTCTTTTGTCCACTGGAGAGTACACCAAGAGATGATATGTTAAGAGAGAGAGAGAGTGTGTGTTTTGGCTATTGCACTTTTGCCATCCAATAAAACACAGTATTACCATGTTGATCCAGGACTTCTTTAAGAGTCCTGACCCAAGTCCAGGTTAATTCCAAAGTTGATTACAGGGCTTGTTCCTATCTTTTGGTTTTCATTAGATGTTAAATGACTACAGACAAATTGTTTGGTACTTTCTGCTGAACTTGGTCATGTGTATCTGTTTTCAATCAATTTTTTTCCCTTGCTCACGAGCTCACAAGTGTGAAAATCACGTGCCTCTTTTGTCCACTAGAGAGTACACCAAGAGATGATATGTTAAGAGAGAGAGAGAGAGCCGAAAGAGGATCACTCATGAAGATCAACAAAATGTTGAACCCATGCACCGAACAAAATAGAAAAACAAAAGCAAAAGAAAAGAAAAAGAAACTGTAGCAACAAACAACAAAGCCAAGCTCAACCAAGATCCTCTGGATAAGAAGGAACCACCGATGAGTGAACGTTGTTCAGACGGAAGGAGAGGTCTCTAAGATGCATACGTAGAATCACATATACATCGACCAAGATTTTATGAACAAGATTATTAAGGATGACCGGAATTTGACGGAAAGTAGCATCATTGCGTGCCATCCAAACAAACCACCAAGTAGTAAGCAACCATGTCTTCCAGATCAGTCTCCACCACTTGCAACGTCTAATTTCAATAGGGCCTAGGAACAGATCAAGCGCAAAAGACTCCTCTTTGACAATTACGTTCGGAGATCTCCACGTGCTATTAAATAGGGCCACGAAGATTGGGCATGACCAGAATAAATGAAAAGTAGTCTCTTCAGCAGCTTGACACAGCACACACCAACTTGGAAACTGAAAGCCCAACTTCTTTTGCCATTGCACTTTTGCCATCCAATAAAACACAGTATTACCATGTTGATCCAGGACTTCTTTACGAGTCCTGACCCAAGTCCAGGTTAAATCCAAAGTTGATTACAGGGCTGCTAAAAGAGCTGAATGAGCTGAGCTTGATATGTTCAAGCTGGTGAGCCAAACCAAGTTCGATCTCATAATTAGCCCAAGTGAAATGAGCTCCAACTGGTCTGTATATAGAAAAAAGATACATTATTTTAGAGCCAAGAGAAATTGGATTATAAAAAAATGCATCTAAAATATATTTCTTACTACCTAATAAGCTTATGTGTGTCCGGCCAATCCCAGTACCTGTTGTTCATATTTACCTTGCCGAGCCTATTTTACGAGTTTGAACAAGCTCTTTATGAGCCGAGCCATGAGCAGCTCGGTTTGTTTTCCCTCTAGCAGTAAATGAGACTTGTGCACAATGGTCCTGAGCATAGATAGCCAAGTGGACTTAGTGGCTCCACTCTCTCTTGGCCATTGTCATCCAATCAAGCACAATACCAGTGTTGTGAGAGGCGTACGCCTCAGTACTTGAAGCGTACGCCTCACAGGCGAGGCACACGCTCAAGGTACTGAGGCGTTGTTGTGATGCGCTTAAAGTAAATATAAAAAGTTTCTAACCCAAATATGAGATTTCTGGGTTAGAAGCAGCCATGTTCACCATAATAATGATGAAATGTTTCACTAGTGCGAGGCGTTGAGTGTGATGCCACATATTTTTACGATATTTTAGATAATACCACTGATACTTGAGAGTCTCATGTTGTGAGAGGCGTACGCCTCAGGTACAGGTACTGAGGCGTACGCCTCAGAGGCAAAGCGCAGGCTCAACGCCTCAGTTCGCCTCATCACATTTAACAACCTTGCACAATACCATCATATCAATAGGGTTGGGGGGTGAGATGAGCCGTTCGTGGGCTCGATTGTGCTTAGCTGGAAAACAGTCAGTTTTGAATCATAAATAGACTTAGCAAGCCAAACATGAAGGATAAGTGTAAGTGGGCTCGTATAGACTCGTTAAGTAATAATAGATTTATTTATTACACAACCCAATGTGAAACAAATTATTGAAATATTTGGCTTGCAAGTAATAAGCTTAGAAATAAGATCTTTTTGCTTTCAGTTTTAGAAATACTGTAATTTTTGGTAAATGACCAGACACAAGCTCGAGTGATTAGGTACATAGTTCAACACTTAAACATTTGGCTTTTTGTTTCTTTAACAAGCCAGCTCAAGCTTGACTTGTTATCAGCTTGATCTTGGCTTGTGCTTGCCACAAGTGAGCCGAGCTTATACACCGCAAAATTGGTTCGGTTAGGTGTGTGTATCAGCGTATGTCATAGGGTTTTACTAATATTTCAATAAAAAATGTGATTTTAGGTTTTACTAATATTTCAATAAAAAATGTGATTTTTAAAACAAAAAACAGTACACGTTTCGAAGCAATAAAAACTCTCATAAGAAAATTTTCTAAAATAATTTTTTTTTCACTTGTTTTGGTAGCATGAGAAAAATAAAATGGAGAAACTTGAAAAAATGGGAGAGAGGATGAGGGGGTGTTGGTGCTTCTCGGGCCTGTTTTTTAATGGTGGTGGTGGTGATGGTGAAAAATCATTGTGAGGTGGTGGTGGAGCTTCTCTGAACCCATTTTTCAGGTTGTATGTAATGGTGGGTAGTGATTGATGGTGGGGAGAACAATTTTTTTGGGAGGTGGGGGGTGGTGGTGAAAAATCATGGTGGCCGTAGATCTTTTTCTATGCTATGTTTCAAGAAGTGGGTGATGGTGGATGGTAGTGGTGATGGATAGTGGAAAATCATCGCGGAAAGGATGGTTTTTCGAAAGGTGGGTGGTGGAGAATGGACTTCTCTATTTTTTTATTTTTTTTTGTAGAAAGCATTCCTTCATCTCTTTCTATAGAGTAATGTTTTCTATCAAAAAAAGTGTACTTTAAAAAAAAAACTCATTTAAAAAGATTAAAAAATATATCATTTTTCTTACATCTTTTCCACTTCCTA
Organism: Nuphar pumila; assembly: GCF_984573655.1. Lineage (NCBI taxonomy): Eukaryota > Viridiplantae > Streptophyta > Magnoliopsida > Nymphaeales > Nymphaeaceae > Nuphar > Nuphar pumila. The sequence continues at coordinate 2,554,114 of NC_143258.1, read as the reverse complement.
ACGTGCCCTATCGGGCTTCTCTCCCAAAAAGGGAAAGCATGAGAAAACTAGATTTCCATCTATTTCTTCTCGCACATCTCCCACACTTTTTACTGGTCTTTTTTCTCGTTTCTTTCGTGTTTTCTTTTTTGTTTCACACGTTGCTTTCAAAATGAATCTCGCTTCATACCAAGGTTGTTAAATGTGATGAGGCGAAGCGAGGTGTTGAGCCTGCGCTTCGCCTCTGAGGCGTACGCCTCTCACAAGGAGCGGCGGAGGAGCAGTTGGCCGGCACGTGGCGGTAGATCCATCGGCATTTGGGGTTAGCACAGCCGGCGAATCGGGCGGAGGAGGAAGACTTGGGGATGAAGGAGGGGATTCTGAAGGTTGATGAGGGGTAATTTGGGCCTCATCACCTTGAGCGTGCGCCTCCCCTATGAGGGGTACGCCTCTCACAACACTGCTTCATACTTCATACTACTTTTTAACACTCCCTTCTCAGCTTTTGCATAGCCCATCATTTTTAGGATCCCTTGCTTCCCTGATAATGAAGATATAAAAAAAACTAAATTTTAATTGATTAAAATTTTAAAATTATGTGCTCTCGGGTCCCATTAAACTTTTTTTTCCAACTTGTGACTCCAACCGCATCCCTGTCCTGGGATCTGTGGGCTCGTGAAAAGACACGTTCAAACGCCGGCCCCGGCTCCGGCTCCGGCTCGAGCTCAAGTGGAGCTTGAATAGCATGTGTACAAACTCAGCTAATCGGCTTAGCTTGAGCCGAGTTAATTTTTGAATTTTTATTTTTATTTTTATTTTTCAATGAAAGCGTGAAGGATGGGATTCAAAACACCCACCAATCGCACAAACGTCAAATGCACTACCCACTTGGATGATTTTATCCAAAAAAAAAAAAAAAACTGTATACCTATTAACCGAGCTTAATCGAGCTCTAATAATTGATCAAGAGCTCTAATACTTAATCAAGCTCGAATCATTTTATATTTAACGAGCTTGAGCTTGTGTTGAAGCTCGGTTGTTTATTTACGCGGATGAGTCTGAGCTGAATTTAAACGAGCCGAGACCGAGTTAGCTCGGCTCGTTGTGCAGCCCTAGAGAAAAACCCCATCAATCTCTTCACTCCTGCTTCAGCTATGTGTGAGAGAGAGAGAGAGGCTGCGATGGATCCAACACGAGTCTTCGTTAAGGACGTCAAGCGCGTGATCGTGAAGGTAACATCCCCACCACCAATGTCCCCAAACCAACCAACCCTTCTCCTTTTTCTCCCTCTCCAATCCCCAAAACTTCTCTACCTGCATTCACCAATTTCTTTCTGACTAATCTGATACAATCTTATATGTAAGATAAAGAGTGATAACGCAATGCACAATTTTAGATTACTTATCATATTCTTCACGCTTGAGGGTGTTTAAGTGCACCAACTTATCCAGTTTTCGGGGTAAGTGGGTGCATCCAAACACTTCCTTCGAGTCGAATGTGCTGGAGGTTGGAAAAATCTGGAAGTTGATGCTACTGCAGCTTGTATAAACCCTCCTATTTTGTGAAATGTCGCGTTTATGGACGCGAATTTGGGTCAGGGAGTGTCTTGCTTAGTAAGTGGTTTGCAGGGAGTTTGGGGGACTTTTGTGCATTGTTGATGCATCTAGCTCATTCATCTAATAGATCCGACTCTTGTTAAAGTTGAAGTGGGGGTTGTCTGCTGAGAATTGCTTTATAAAAATTTCAGCAATGGGATGAAAACAGAGGATTCTTCTTTGAAGTGAACTATTATGGAAAACTTGATTGGTAGAGTTTTTTGGCTTACCTAAATGTATCACCCAATAAAATGATAATTTTCCTGATTTTTTTTGGAAGCTTTAGCCACCCAATAGATTATAATTTTCCTGATTTTTGAAAGCCTTTGGCTTCTTTAATTTAAGTTGAAACCTCCATTGTAAGGGGGGATTGACTTGTGTGTGTGTGTGCGCGCTTGTGCTTGTGCATGCATGTGAGTGTGTGCCTGTGCCTGTGCATGCATGTGAGTGTGTGCCTGTGCCTGTGCATGCATGTGGGTGTGTGAAACACTAACTAAACTGGGATTGTAGAGGGCCGTATCCCAACTACATGGGGTCGGATTTACGTGTTCCATTCATTCCTGCTGTATGTACTGTTTGCTTCAAAAGGGCATGTTATGGGCATACAACTTTAAAAGTTATATGGAGCTGGGATAAGCAGCACGCCAATCAACTTGCGGGCTTATTCAACATTTAAGAACCTAATAAAATAGTGTATTTTAATTTTCTGATATACCATAAGGGTGCGTTTGATTACCTCGGATTAGAGATCGTAGTTTTTTGAAGTAGAGATCCTCAGATCTCTAATCCGAGGTTCTCTAGGGATTTGGCCTAAAATGGGGATCTCGGAACCTCGGTTTTGAGTTCCTCTGTTTGTAAGGAGGTTGGATCAAGGCGCTCCTCAATCCACTAAGCCTCGGTTCTCCTCAGAGATCTGAGGTAATCAAACACATCCTAAAGGTCTGTTAATTATCATTATTGGTATAATTTTGTGTTTATTTCATGGTTACTGGAACTTCTTCCTATCTGGGGAAGTTCACTTCCCAAAAAGCCACTTCGGAAGGTGGAAGCTAAGTGCTTCTGAAACTTTGTTCCTTATTATGCGAAACGTGCTTCAAAGGACATCAAATTTTGAACTGAGAGCTGAACTTTCTCTAAAAGCCATTACATTTGCATAATCAATGAAATGCATCACCATAGTTGATCTGTTTTAATGAGATGAATACAATTTTTTAAACATACTCCATTAATTTTAAAAATGTGAATGTTTTGGTCTTTATCAAACTCAAAGGCTTTTTAGGTTATTCATTTAAGAAAATAAGACAAAGGTACAGACATTCAAAACTTTATTCTCATTATAAGAACATGCACATTTTACGTACTCTCTTTGCATATACTTCATAAGTGCGTTATGCTATTTCCATCCATTATTTGCTGCTTACTAGATGTTATGATATTTAATAAATAATGATTTTTTCTTAGATGCATTCAAATTGGATTTTGTATTTGCATTTAATATATGTACAATAAACTATTTTTATAATTGTACGATAAAAATAAGAAATTTATTTTAGGTTTGTCAAGCATTATATTAACATATACTTTGTGCTTTTAAAAGCAAAATTTAGTTAGTAAATCTTAGGTGATTCAGTAGTTGCATATAATGTAGAAACTTTTCTCTTTTTACTTGTGCACTGTAAAAAACTTCTTAATTCAATGTTTAAATGTTTCCTAATCACTTCTCACTTCCCACTTCACATGTACTTATAAAGTAAAATTCTTGCTTATTAAGGTCGGCACAGCTGTTGTTACGGGAGCAGATGGAAGATTGGCCCTTGGTCGACTGGGTGCTCTCTGTGAGCAGGTATATTTTACTTATCTATATTTTGTAGCATCTGTTTTGTTTCTAAAATAGAAAATAAATTGGATATATATAAGAGCTGAGAAACTTCATGACTTTATTGTCAATGAGTTGCCTTTGTTTCTAGATCAAGTTATATCAATGAAAATTAGTGGCATTATATCATTAGGAACTATGGTTTACAAAAGGACCTTATTGCTTAATTGTCATCCATTATTATTAGCAGTAGATTTGAATTGTGCAGAACCTTTTTGCAGGTTAAAGAACTAAATTCCCGAGGATATGAGGTCATATTGGTAACATCAGGTGCTATTGGGGTTGGGCGCCAGCGTCTTAGATATCGAAGACTAGTCAACAGCAGGTACTGTAACCATTGAGTTAGTTTTTCATGTACCATTGAGTTAGTTTTTCATGTACCATTGAATTATTTTGGGATGCTATCATGAATATTGCACTAAAAGTATCTTGTGTGGATGTCATCTAGAAAAATTGGGTATACAAGTTTGACATTGAACATTTATGGATTAATGAACAGAAAATTTAAAGAAGTTTAACCACTCAGAAAGATAAAAAGCAGAGGGCAATTTGAAATTATGGCTAAACAATAAATTTAGGAAAACTAGAGAAGTTGAAGAGGATTCCTAAAGGAGGCAAAGCACCTAGAACAAAATTTTCCATTACAAAGAAAAATGATTTTTTGGGAATTATGTTACTTTTTCATGAAATTATATAAACAAAGCACTATGCTGAAAGAGAAAAGGGAAGTTAATAAGTCATTATGCAATAGGCTGACCAGCGATCAGATATTTCCTTTTTCCATGTTAAGCTTTTACTATGGAAAGGAAAATGTACTGTTTACTGGTCTCTTGAGTGGTTTGGACCTTCCAGGGCTTCATAGTATGATCATGGTTGTTATGGTATAGTTCCCCACAAGTCATCCTTAAAATCTTGTTTTGTAGTTTGTATGTGTATCAGTGCCTGTTTGATGATGTTTTCCAACAAAATTTTGTTCTTTTTTCTTATAACTATAATAAAATGAAATTTCGGGCTGCATCTTCCTGTCTGATGGTTGAATGTCAAATTTTCTCCTTTTGCAGTTTTGCAGATCTTCAAAAACCACAGGTTGAGCTTGATGGAAAGGCATGTGCAGCTGTTGGACAAAGTGGGCTTATGGCTCTCTATGATGTTATGTTCACTCAGGTGAAAACATGTTAATGTTACTCTATGTTGTTTCTATTTATTCTTTCCTTTTTTTCATCTCTTGATCTGTTCTAGTGGCATTCTAATGTGATATATATTTGTTTGCACGCTTTCTTGGTTCCTGGAATTTAATCTTATGAACTATGTATGTGCAGCTAGATGTTACTTCCTCACAGTTGCTTGTGACTGACAATGATTTCAAAGATCCAGACTTCAGAATGCAACTTAGCCATACCGTGAACTCTTTGCTAGCTCTGAGAGTTATTCCAGTCTTCAATGAAAATGATGCAATAAGTACAAGGCAGGCTCCATATGAGGTAATCTTTTCTTTTTGTCTACAGAGATTTTTTCCCATAACTTTTTTGGCTGATTGGTCTTGGAAAGTATACTACTATTGTGTTCCATTTCTTGCATCTCGTGAACACATGCCGGTGTCCAAGATAATAGGAAAGCGAAGAAGTGTGGTGGAATATCCACATGGTAGGGAGAATTACTTTGTCACCTGATATTCACGTAAAGTTGTGAACACATTTAGCTATAACATGATAAGAAATTCCTCATCTTTGTTTACCTCATGCTGCATTCATCTTTGTATGTTTTCTTTTGCAGGATTCATCTGGAATCTTTTGGGACAATGATAGTTTAGCGGCTCTCTTGGCTTTAGAGTTAAAGGCTGACCTTCTTATTCTGCTAAGTGATGTTGAGGGCTTGTACAGTGGCCCTCCTAGTGATCCCAAGTCAAAGCTAATACATACGTACATAAAGGAAAAACATCAGGGGGAAATAACGTTTGGAGATAAGTCGAGGGTGGGAAGAGGGGGTATGACTGCTAAAGTAAAGGCTGCAGTTTATGCTGCTTCTGCTGGTACTCCAGTCATTATTGTAAGGTACGCCAAATCTTGCTAGATGTTTATGTGTTAATGTTTTTTTTATTACTTAAAGTAGCATAATCTGTCTTGAAAAAACCCATTATTTTCTTTCCTCAATATTTTGCTTTAATTTCTGAGTCCTAACTCAGTGACATATGCTTGTCATGGTAACTTCCTTTATCTTTTCTTTCTATTCATTATATGGCATTACCCATCAATAGTAAGATGATTGAGACATAAGTTTGCTTCAGTCTGCAGATGAAGAGGCTGATTTGACACTCAGGTTTCTTGTGTTATCTATGATTTTATCTGTTCATATGTATGTGTTGAAGATGTACTAGTGTTTAAGTTCAGATGTTTTTTCTTATTTTCTTTGTATTTTCAAATATTAGTATGTAAGAATGGCTTTGTATATATCCTTTTAGTGCCAAAGAAGAGTTGTATTATAGATGCCTGCTGTCATGGTAGTTTACCCCTTACTGCTTTGTATGTAGTATGGGAAGTTATGGCTTTTACAGTTTTACTAAATGTCAAGTTTGGCAGTTATGGTGGATTATCTCGTAGGCTATTAAGTAAAAGACGTTTAGTTCATTAGTTACAGTTAATCTTTCTGAAAGTTTAATTTATCTAAAGATTTTAAAATTATTAGGTGCAGGCATCCTTTTGAATTCTAATTTCCTTCTTCCATGTGTCTTGAAGTGGCTATACAGCTGACAACATCATAAAAGTACTTCAAGGAGAATGTGTGGGGACTCTCTTTCATCAGCATGCACATCTTTGGCTTCCAGATAAAAGTGTTAGTGCACGTGAGATGGCTGTTGCAGCAAGAGAATGTTCTAGACTTCTGCAGGTAATTTATGCACATATCTGAGACAATCACAACAGCTACCATGTTCATGTCTGTCACCTCATACTTGTTAACTTTAGTTTCTCATATATCACATCACTAGTTTGGCACCCTCTCACTTTTTATATTACAAAGTCACACAAGCCAGCCATGTTCATATGAAAGACAATATTTTGTATCATTAATGAAAAAAAAAAAACAAGTTTTGTGTAAAAAATTTTGTTGCAATTCTTTAGATCACATGGTTTGGATTGGAAGTTTTAGACATTGATGTATGAAACCTCTTTTTGGGGCACACCGTCACAGGCTTTGTCTTCACAAGATCGAAGAAAGATTTTGCTGGATATTGCTGATGCTCTGCAAGCAAATGAGGATTTGATACGAATTGAGAATGAAGCAGATGTTGCTGCTGCAAAACAAGCTGGATATGAGAAATCATTGGTTTCTCGGTTGATGCTAAAGCCAGGCAAGGTAAGGCAATCTAGTTATCTTGAAGTTTTACTTATCAATGATAAATATTTTTTTTTTGTTTTGGATGCTGCAATGATATTTGGTGCTTCTGAAGTTAAACTGTGATTGTCTCACATTGAATTTTCACAGCAGCTTTTAATAATGCCAAAGTATTTGGTTTGGCATTTGAAGGCACTTCTGCATTTATCGAGCATTGTTTCTTTTTTCTCTTTTTAAGGACTTAATGATTTGGTGCTTTCACAGATTTCAAGTTTGTCAAAATCAATTCGTGTACTTGCAGACATGGAAGATCCCATTGGTCGTGTTTTGAACAGAACAGAGGTAAGATGGTGGCACGTTAGAATAAGTTGTCTTGAGGATGGAAGTTTGAGATGGGAGCAGTAGAACCTATGTTCATGCAACCCTTCTTTGAATTCTCTGTAATTCTATTAGATTGTAGGTTTGCCCGTAAATTTCAACTATATTCTATAAAGATGTGAAACTTTATAGTAATATTATCTGGTGTGGGAGTAGACATTGGTCTGGGTACCTGGCCAGGATGGTGCACATGAATTTTGATAAGACCTGGTCTGGGGTGGGCAATGGGTCAGGCGGCCGGCCCGATATGCACCAGGCTTTGACCAATTTTTTGGACCCTGGGCCAGCCTGAACCGGGTCTAGGCCCGCCCTGTTTCCTAGCAGGCTGGACACGGGCTGCGTCTGCAGGCTGGCCTGGCCCAACTAGGCCCATGGGACAAATTTTTGGACCCTAGGCTGGCTTGTGTGGGGTTGACATGCCGGACTTGGCCTGGTCAATGGCCCAGTCAGCCCATCCAAACTGCAGACGAAGTTGACCAGTTGTCTCACCCCTGGGCCTGGGCCTGTCCTATCTTGAACAGCAAACCAAGCTGGGCTTCAGTCTCATTTTGAATGGAGCTTTTCCTGGATGAACAAACCTGACATGGTTACCACATACATTGGCCCGGGTCCTGGGCCTCAGCTTTACAAAATATCCAGGCTCAGCCGGAGTCTGATAAGAGCTGGCTTGGGCTGTTGGTAGGTCAGGCTTTCTCTCCCAGGGCCATTGGCCTCTAACGAGCCTGACCGGGGCCTGGTACGACTCTGTCCAATGTCCATTTGTTATTTACTGATTTTAGAAATGGCATTAGAATAATACTATTTTGCATTAATGGTTTATACTAGGGTTTCTCATTCCAATGTTCTGAGCTTTGGATCTTATGTTCAGCTTGCAGATAGTCTTATATTGGAGAAAACATCATGTCCCTTGGGTGTTCTTCTAATTATTTTTGAGTCCAGACCAGATGCATTAGTTCAGGTAAAAAGTTAGGCATCTAGAACCTGTTCAAATTTGAAGACTTCATTGAAGTATATATATATATATATATATATATATATATATATATATATATATATGTGTGTGTGTGTGTGTGGGGGGGGGGGGGGGGGGGTCATGTATATGGCATAATTGATGTTGAAAACGTCATTTAATTTTGAGGTGGCACATTCTAAAAGCTTTGATGAGGGTTTAATCATGTGAATGAGCGTGATGATGAAATCCAATATGTTTTAATTTGAATAGTTCTCACAAAGTGTTCATTCCAGAGTTCAACAACGTGTATCACTTTAACTTTTTGTCAGAATGCAAGACTTCATTTTCACCGGATAAATTGCATTTTGCTGCATCTTTGTGTTTTCAAAGGATTGTATTTTATTTGCCATAAATATAGTTTGTGATAGCTCTAGAACCCTGCCAAGTGGATATTTGTAAGATGTTCAAGGATGATGGAACTTTGCCTCTACAAAGAAATTTGATCAACTCAAGCTATGGAACTTTTGCCTTTTTGTTTTTCAATATTTGAGGTTATAGGATTTTACTAACATTTATTATTGAAATTTATAGGTCTCAAGACCAACAATTAATGCTAATTTTCAGTCCATATGACATCAACATGTCATCACTGATGCTGGAGTAAGATAGCAGAAAATGCAAAAGTGTTTCAAGCAATTTATATACATTACAGGAGAGAATACTTGCAGCATGTTCTATCAGTTTATGAAGGTCATATTGTGTTGATAAACATGAAAAAAAGAGTCCTCATAATTTATGATATTGTGACAAGCCTGCCGGTACTGATATTGTTATCAATTTTGAAGTTCTGTGGGATCTTCAAATAAATTAAGTGACTCATGCTTGCCTATCTTCATTCTTTTGTTACAATAGTTTCACCAAATGGTCCCATCAAACAAGCTGCTGGCTGTACTTCACTGAAGGTTTGATGATATGCCTTGACCTATCATGAGTTTTTTTTATGGGTGTCATAGTATTGTATACTGTAGTTATCATTTAACATAAATTTAAACATTATTACTGGCTTTTTCTTGTGTGTTCTTTATTCTTTGCAGATTATATTGGACTTTTATTTAAAGCAATTAAATAAGTAATTGGATAAGTGGCTTGGATCCTGCTTTTCTGCATCTTGCTTGTTTGTGGTTAAATGGCTGCAATCTGTATAACTGTTTGAAAAAAATGGGCTGGTGATCAACAATCTTGCAAAATATAGTTATCTTGATCAGGAAAAGGATTCCATATTATTGGATCTTTCTAATGCTACATGCATAATACAGATTCCTTTTGTCAAGTCCATGAGTCTTAAATTTCTTTTCCTATGATTGAACAGATAGCTTCTTTGGCAGTTCAGAGTGGAAATGGCCTTCTCCTGAAAGGAGGAAAAGAAGCCACACGATCCAATGCAATCTTGCACAAGGTGCAGATATACTGGTAGCTTATGAATATATTTCTCTTTGATTTTTGAAATCGTTCTCCAAGTTATGATGTCCCAGGGAATTCCAGATTATCACTGAAGCCATTCCTGATATTGTGGGTAGAAAGCTTATTGGACTTGTGACTTCAAGGGACGAGATTCCTGATCTGCTTAAGGTTTGTACTATTCTTATTTATTTCCTTGATGTTGTCGTTGCTGCTATTGTTACTGTAACATTGTCTTTTTTCTGAATACTGACTATTACTTCTAGCTAGATGATGTGATAGATCTTGTGATTCCAAGGGGCAGCAACAAGCTTGTTTCTCAGATTAAGGAGTCAACAAAAATTCCTGTTCTTGGTCATTCTGGTAAATGCATGCATTTCTAATTATCTGCTCAACCGCCTGTCAGGTTGAAAGCTCTATATTTTTGTTATTCCCATAGCAGTAAATGTTTTAGTAAAGTTGAATTTCTGTTGCACAGATGGAATTTGCCATGTTTATGTTGACAAGACATTTAACATTGATATGGCAAAGCGTATTATTTTGGACGCAAAGATGGATTATCCTGCAGCTTGTAATGCTATGGTAAACTATCTGCACTTGTTATTAAGCTTTCAATTCACTGCCCCATTATTTTGGAAAGTAATTTCTAGTCCTGTAAATTACCCAGGATTTATATGAAACGACCTTGTTAGAGGAGCTTTGAGTTTGTTTTTAAATTTTGGTACTGGACAGTTCATAGGAAGTCTCATTATATTTATTCTCTCAGGAAACATTACTTGTGCACAAACATTTACTGGAGACGGGTGTGCTTAATGAGATTTGTTTGGAGCTAAAAAATGAAGGTATGTTTCCATGCCTGTTCTGCTCATTCATGGTTGCATATTAAGGGTTGACTTACTAGTACTCAAATTGGACACAGAATGTGCAATTTTGCACTCTTTTCTGGATAAGTTGTTCTTTAAACATGATGGCTGATTGTTGATTCTGAGTTCTGTTCATCATCTAATGAGTTGTCTATCTTCTTTTTACTTTGGTTTAATCAGAAAAGCCAATATCTCTGGATAACAATCTACTTAGACCACAAAGAAACAGAATTCACAATAAGATTGTACTTTAGGACTTAGAAGATTAGTTTCGTATTTAAAGGCACATCATTCCCTTGAGACTACCGTGGTTCATATAATCTTCATTTATTTAGTTTAGTGTTTGAAACCTGGCCCACGCCCCCCTTCCAAATTAGTTTTTGAACTAGTCAACATTAGTTGACTAGTCAACATAGGGAGTCGTTGAGAGCTGTTGGGACCCCAACGACTCTCTATGAGTCTCCTCATTGTGTATAATTATGGAGCAAAGCACCTCTTCAATGTATGCTTCTTGCATGGTCTTGATCAATAAAATAATATTTTTTATTCCTTGTGTTTGCCCCTTTGGTGGGTGTTTGTATGCGAGCACATTTTGTGGCTTGTCAGTGTTCTTTTGGTACTTTGGTGGAACTCTTTGAGTGTCCACCTTGTTTTCTAGGTGTATATTTTGGAGAACCTTGTTTCCTTTCATGGTATAAGAGCTTGGAGATCAAGCTGATTTTTTAGTGCTTTGGGAAGCGCACCTCTCAAGATTTTAAAGAGATAAAGTCTCTTTTGCAAGTGCTTGTGAGATTGTTGTGTCTTCTTGGTGGAGTGCTCGTGTGTTCGTGTTCTTCGTTAGAGGTGCTCTCTTGGTGGTGGAGTGCTCGTGATACTTTTTTATTATCTCCTCTTTTTTTTCCTCTCTATCTTCTATTCTTTTTCTTAGCCCTTGTAAACATGGACAATGATAATGTCACCCTAAAACCCATCAAACTCATTGACACAAACTTTGTAACATGGGCTTCAATAATGTAGCATTTCATATGGGGAAAAGGGTTGTGAGGATTAGTAGATGGTCAGATTGTGAACCCAAACTAATTCTTATTAAGATAGAAGAAGAAAAGGAGGTACCTCTTACGAAGGTGAAAGAAACCAAGGCTATGACCACATATGAGAAAAAATAGAAAGAATGGAGAATGGGGCATGCCAAAATTATGTCTTGACTCATTAGTAGTGTTCATATGAAGAAGCGCTCGAGTCTACCTAAATTTAAACATGTAAATAAAGCATGAGACTATCTCAAGAGAATGTATTCTCTTAAAGATATTACTCATATTTGCAACTTACAAGATAAAGTACACACTATGATTCAAGAAGGAAAACGTATTAGAGAATATTTAGTGAGTTGTCCAACCCTTGGAATGAGTTGGCTCTTCTTGAGCCACAATGGCATTGTCACAAAGACATAGAACTCCATCAAAAATAAATTAATGCGGAACATTTTTATCAATTCATTAATGGTCTAAGACCGAAGTTTGAGTCTACCAAATCGGCTCTTCTTTATAGAGCAGTGTTATTAAAAACGCGCCTCAAGGCGCAAAAAGCACGCCTCGCCTCAAGGCGAGGGGCTTTATGCCTTGAGGCGCAAGGATAAGGCGTAAAAGCCCCGAGGCGTACGCCTCATAGACCTTGAGGCGCACGCCTCGAGGCAAGGCCCGCCTCAAGATGAGGCACATATGCCTCATTGCTTTTGGTCAAATAAGGGTCAAAACCCTTATTTGACCAAAATTTAGGGCTTAAACCCTTTTATTTTGTTGGTAGATCTCTCACACGGCCTCTCTCTCTCGTGTCTCACTCAACCTCTCTCTCTCGTCTCTCACGCAACCTCTCTCTCTCTCTCGCTCAACCTCTCTCTCTCTCTCGTCTCTCACGCAACCTGTCTCTTGTTTCTCACGCAGCCTCTCTCTCGTCTCACCAAAAATTGGTATTGTCTCTCTCTCATCTCTCATTTTTTTCCACACGCAGTCTTCTCTCATGCAGTCTTAGCGTAAGTTGATGATTTCATAAACTTTGGAGAGAAGTTTTTTTTACAATTTTCAATGTTTAAAGTCTGCGTGTGAAAAAAAAACATGTGAACTTCTCTCGTTTTTTTTTTCACACACATGTTGATGATTGTGCTTTGCAATTTTGTTCTGAATCTAGTGCTCTGTAAATTTACCTTGCTTTGCCTTAAATATCAAATGATGCAACAAAAGCTTAAAGTTTCTAACGTTACACACTTGCAATTTAGACAATATCACAAGAAAAATATGTATTAGACTAGTCATAGCCTGTTCCATTCAAGAAAGTCAGATTATGTGAACTATATTGTGCATGCTTGTGCACATAAGTCTCAAGCTACCCTTATCACTCATTCTTTTGCCTTTCTATTCCTCCAAATTTTGAACTTTTCTGTTGGCAATGCCAAATGAGAACTTGTCATTTGTCTGCCTTCATGTTGCTTAAGCAGTAAAAATGAGTCAGTTGATTGATGAAATACAAATTAGTATGCACTATTGAATATTTACTTTACAGATTATTACAATTTTATGTAGTATGGATTTAATGATTGATGAATATTATTGTGTTGTATGACTGACTATTTGTTCGTTTATTTTTTCTGAAACCATTATCACAGTTTAAACCTTTTTTTTTGGGGGGGGGGGGTAACTTTCAGTCATAGTCATGTCTTGGTTATAGGTAAAATCTTTGTTCTTGGGATATTATAAGCTTTTAGATAAATCTTGGCAAAAATCTCTGTACTAAAAAATACAATATAACAATAATAGTAAAATAAGTAGGTTTCAGTAATTTTCTTTTCAATAATGTAAAGAGAACATGGAAAATCTCTTAAAAATAAAAATAGAAACTAGCTTGTATTTAAGATATAGAAAGCATAAGCAAGGAAAAGTTTTGTAAATATAGTGATAAATATCAGGGTATTTTAGAAATGTTTTCAACTTCTAAAAGTTTTAAGCTTTTAGAAGTGATAATTTTTTTATTTTTTTATAATTTTAGATATTTTTTATAGTTTTTTTTTAAGTTTTTTAAAAAAACAATTTTGAGGCTTACGCTTTACACCTCGAGGCTTACGCCTCGCCTCAGATTTTGGTGAAGCGCCTCGCTACGCCTCAACGCTTTTCACAACACTGTTATAGAGAAAAAAAATTCTCTATTAAAGAGCTAAGTATGGAGGAAAATAGACTAAAAAAAGATATCTAAAGAAGATGATGATTCGGTCCTACCTATGTCTAGACCGAAAATCCATATCTATGCTTACAAACCACCATATTATGGGAGACCAAACAATGATAACTATGAAACAATGACTTTAGGAAGAAAAAAATTATTTGTTATTATTGTCGTGAACCGGGACATGTCAAGACATATTGTCCTAAATTAAAGAGGCTCTATGAAAGGAAGTTAGCATCGGTTGCACAAGAGTCAATTGAGATCAAAGCTACACAAGACTCAACTTGTAGAAGCTCTCTGACCTCTTCTCAAAGGAGCTTCATCAACTAGAGTCGCAGTCTCTTCTGTTGGCATCTCTGACCTCGGTAAAACTCTTTGCTTCTTGACTCAGGTGACTCATTTCATATGACACCAAATAACGATATGTTTTCCGAATGTCATAACTCAAGCAAGTCAAATGTTTTTACTGTTGATGGGACATCCCTTGAGATAAATGGAATATAAAATTTCAAAAAGATTTTAAAAGATTTTTTTATTTCAAAATTAGATATATTCCCAAGTTAAACCTAAATCTTTTGTCTCTCTTAATTATTTGACCATGGGTATAATGTTTCATTCTCTTCTATTGGTTGTCAAGTGTAGGATCGCCAATTAGGGAAGCCGATTGGAGAAGGTCATGGGAAGGAGGTTTATACTACATGGATTTTTTGGAAATACCTAAAAATACCTTTTGTTATAATGTTCAGAAACTGGATTTAGATTTAATGACATAAAAGACTTGGCCATCCTAATGTATCCAAAATCCAACACTTTCCAAATTTGAATTTTTTTTGTAATCTTGAAAATTTTACATGTGAAGATTGTATTCTTGAAAAGATAAAAAGATTGACATTTCAAGAAAGAACTTTTATCTCTATACGACCGCTTGAGTTAATACATTTGAATGTTTGGGGCCCAATACCTGTTGTATTTAAGGGTAGGCTTCTATGTCACATGGGTACAAGTGTGGGTACGGGTGCGGAGCAATTTCAAAAAATTTGAACACGGGGACACGGCTATATATATATATATATATATATATATATATATATATATATATATATATATATATATATATATATAAGATCTGACCCCGACTTGAGTCTAAATTAATTTTAATAAATAGACAAAAATACACTCGGTCAAAGTTGACTGAGTCCAAAATGTGGACAAACTCGGCCCCGGTGCGTTGACCGTGTCTGCCCCGTGTTTGACCTTTTAGCCGAGTCCGTGTGACTTAGGTGGGCTTACATATTATGTGATATTTGTTGACGACTTTGCAAGACACACGTGAATTTACTTTCTTAAACATAAATCTGAAGCTTTTTTATATTTTAAAATATTTCACAAATTAGTCCAAAATCAATTTCAAAATGATATCTCCATCTTTAACACTGATTCAGGGGAAAAAATTTTATCAAAAGATTTTAAAGATTACCTGGAATCAAATGGCATTACACATCAAAAATTTTGTCCCTGTACTCCATAACAAAATGGTTTGGTCGAAAGAAAATATAGGCACATCATAGAAACCACAGAGACTTTGTTTATCTCAAATCAAGTGCTTAGAGAATTTTGTGCCGAAGCAACTTTAACCATAGTTTATCTTATTAACGCAATGTTATCTGTTATCTTGAAAAATATATCACAAGTTGAAAAACTTTTCAAACTTACCCCTGAGTATTATCGACTGAGGGATTTTGGATGCAAATGTTTTGTATTCACTGATAAAAATGATAAACTTTCTCTTCGTGTTATTCCTTATGCCTTTTTGGGATATGCAAATAACCAAAAATACAATAGATGTTTTGATTTTAAAAATAAGAAACTATATGTTTCAAGAAACATGTCTTTCTTAGAAAAAGAAAAAAAAAATGAATTTGAAAATATTAAGGACATAACTGAGTATTCTTTCCTGTTGGATCTAATTCTAAATATTGGTGATTATGATGAAGATCAGGATATTAGAAATGATATGGTGAGTAAAGAAGAATCTCATGACAATGAGATAAGTGAAGAACAATCTCAAAATCAGGACTATATTCAATATTCCATGCGTAGTAGTTTTGAACATCCATGTGCCCTTGACAAATATACTAATGAAAGCCATGTAGAAATAAAAACTAGAAGGTCATCGAGAGTATCAAAACTCTCTAGGAAATTTGTATCGTATGAGTCTTTTTCATCTAAGGATCAAGCTTACATTGCATTGATACATTCTTACATAGAATCCTCAAACTATGTTGAAACAAAGAAGCATTCTGAATGGGTAAAAGTCATAAAGGTATAATTAAATGTTTTAGAAAAGGTGAACACTTGGATTGTCTAAGGTATTCCCTTAAGAAAGAAACCCATAGGTTGTCGATGAGTCTATAAGATAAAAACCAAGAATGATGAAACTCTTGAAAGGTACAAAGCTAGATTAGTTGCCAAGGGATACTCACAGGAGTATGGAATAGATTTTGAAGAAATCTTTGCACCTGTTGCTAGGATGACAACAGTTGGAACCGTAGTGGCCCTTGCCTCTGTGAAAAAATGACCTATATACCAAATGGATGTTAAGAATGTGTTTCTCAATGGTAAATTAATTGAAGAAGTCTATATGGAGGCATTACCTAGTATAGTTATTCCTAAAGGAATGACTTTTTGTTTAGATAAGGCTTTGTATGTCCTTAAACTGACAGGTTTAGTCAAGTTATACTTGATGTTGGGTTTCAATCTTGCTTAACTGACACAACTTTGATTGTTAAGATTTTTTATTCTAGTATTATTATTCTTCTTTATGTGGACGATATGCTCATCATAAAAAGTGACAAACAGGGAGTTGAAAATATTAGAAGACTTCTCAAAACACATATTGAAATGACTGATTTAAGGTTTTTAAAGTATTTTCTTGATATAGAAGTTACTTATTCTTGTAGAGGTTATTTACTGATTCATTCTAAATTTTCTTTAGATATTGTTGTCAGGTCAGGTATTTCAAATGATAAGAAGGTTGACACTTTCGAAGTTGTAAATGTCAAAATGAAGATTGATGATGGGAAACCACTTGAAAATTCAACACCATACAGACAACTTGTCGGGGCTCTGTCATATTTCTTAATTACGAGACCTGACATTGCGCATGCAGTTAACACAACGAGTCAGTTTCAGCATGCTCCCACCACTGTTCATATAGGAGCAATTTTGTGTATTATTAAATACATCAAAACTTATGTTTTTCGATAACTTTTCTTATCTGCTTCTTCCTCATATTTAATTGTTTATATTGATGTTGTTCGGGGGTTGATCCAAATAATCGATACTCAACCACTGATTTATGTTTGTTTTATAGGTGACTCGTTGATTTCATGGATGTGCAGGAAGCAACAAAAAGTTTTTCTCTTCAACTGAAGCTGAATACCGAGTCATGACTACAACTACTATGAAGGTGGCCTGGCTAAAGAGACTGTTGGCTGACATGAGCGTTCAGATTAAAGGAGCATCACGACTGTGCTGTGACAACAAAAGTTCCATCTACATTGCCAACAACCGGACCTTTCACGAACGAGGCAAACACCTTGAGATGGACTGTCACTATGTTCGAGAGGAATTTTTACACAGCATTATCGATCTTCCCTACGTTATTTTAGAATATCAACTGGCGGATTTCTTCACCAAACCTCTCGCTACTCCTAGATTTTACTTTCTCTTGGACAAACTTTCGGTTATCCAACTGTAAGTTTGAGGGAGAGTGTTAATATATATATATATAGTATAACTAGATTGTAACTAGGATTAGATTTTTTAGTTTTTTTTTTTTTGCTTTTTAGTTTTTGAACTAGTCAACATAGGGAGTCGTTGGCTCCCAACGACTCTATTTAGAGCCATTGGGACCCCAAGGACTCTTTATGAGTCTCCTCATTGTGTGTAAATATGGGGCAAAGCCCCTCTTCAATGTATACTTCTTGCATGGTCTTGATCAATGAAATATTCTTTTTTATTCTTTATGTTTGCCCTTGTAGTGGGTGTTTGTGTGTGAGCCCATTTTGTGGCTTGTGAGTATTCTTTTGGTACTTTGGTGGAACTATTTGAGTGTCCACCTTGTTTTCTTGGTGAATATATTTTGGAGAACCTTGTTTCCTTTCAGTTGTAAATAACGGAATCAACTTGGACATCAATGTCCAAGCTCGTCCTTCCCTCTCCATCCCCACGATGAAGAAAACACGCCTCCCGCTCCTTCCTACGGGAATGAGTGTTTTTCTCCTTCCAAAAAACTGCTTTTAAAATCACAATTCTAGATGGGAAGGAGTTTTATTTAAGGCTTCCAAACGCCTTCCCATCTAGAAAACATGGGGCCCACGTCCTAGAAGACCTTCTTGAGTCCAGGATGGGGCGCTAAATGCACCCTTATTTATTTTTGCTTTCATTATCAAATCCAAGGGTTGTGACCTAGCATCGTTCTGAATGCTTAATGGTCTCATTTTATGTAATCTCTTTCTACCTTTAATAAATTCAAAGTTTCAACATTCTTTACATGTTGCTAACCACATTTTGTACTAGAGTTCCATAGAATCCATACTCTAATTGAAAGAAAAAAGAAATGTATACCTGGCCTGTAAACTATGGTTGGCAAGGCATTTTGTTGCTTCTTCACTCAATTAGATCTCCCTAACTTATGCGCATTTATGCCATCCTGGCAAGTGTGAAGGGAACTAATGGGGCCCTCTTTTTATTTGTACTCTGACATGTTTTTTGTCAAAAAATGGGTTGTATATTTGAAGAGAAGAAAAGGAAAACTCTGTCAAGTAGTGAAACTTGATTTAATTGAACTTCAGCAAAGTTGACAAAGTTTGGCCCAGATCATCAAATTTAACTGTTTTGACTGATTTTTAATTTTAGATTGATTCAAATACAAAATCAGATCAAACCAGCCAGACCTGATAAAAAATCATACCTGAACAAACATGTAGTTACTATATTGCACACTTTGATACTACATATCATTAAGATTGGCTAAAGTTTCATTCTGCTACTTTGTGCTAGCAGATGCACATGTAAGAAATTACATATTTTGATGTGCATGAATCAAATAAACTGTTGTAAATATTTCTGTGAATGTACATTACAGCTTACATTCAAATAATTCTAAAAATTCATGAAATGATGATGCTTTGGTCTTTAATTGTAATAAAATCATTCAAATATGGTGGATTCCAGAAGATGTTCTTGCTTTTGCACGATCCTTGTTTGTGTGGTTTTTCAGTTCAGATTATGTGATACTTTTATAAAATACTGTGCTGGCTAGACCCCTATAAGCTTCTAAATAATTTTATAAAATGGCTGATCGGTGTAACCTTGTAATGTGCTATGCTGTTTAGACCCCTACATGCTTTGGCCTAAAAAGAGTATTGTCCATTGTAGCCTGCACTGTTTTAGTATCTATTGATTGTTGAGTCCCGTGTTTTTGCCATATCAGATCTACTTTCTTTTGGAACTAAATGATCTGAGTTGATTATTTAATTGATTTAGAGGATTAAGAGAATGTATAATCTGACTTCAGTATCCATTACAGGTGTTACTCTATATGGTGGGCCGAAAGCTAGTGCTGCATTGGATATTCCAGTGGTTTCTTCTTTTCATCATGAGTACAATTCAATGGCTTGCACAGTGGAAATAGTAGATGATGTCTTTGCAGCAATTGATCATATACATCGCCATGGAAGGCAAGACTTGCTATTCTTTTATAGATGGTCTGGCTTAACATTATTGTGTGAAATTGGATGCTGCAAAGATTTTTTTTTCTTTCCTTCTTTTTCCCTTTTAACTCCATTTACTTTGATGTTATGATGTATGAATTTTGCTAGCATAATTGCTAGAGTAGGAAGTAAAATCAGGAGGCACTGACCTTACTATTTGAGAGGATTTAGGAAGCAGAAAGCAATGTGAAAATTTATTTGAAAGGCCAGATGGATCCATTTGCTAAAGTGGGTGTAGAGCAAGGGGAGAGTGGAAAATAAGAATTTTCCAACACAATGTGGGGGCATTGGTGTGAGTTTTATGAAAACCCTTTTTAAAACAATATTTTTAATGAAAATCCAGTGAAAGCCAGACACCAAAAATATAAAAACCGGCTCGCACAAGTGGTGGAGTCCGGGTCGATCTCAGGGAACGGAAAATACTTCGTATTCAAACACACACTCTAACTACTCTTTATTGCCAAAATAAAAAGAATTAATTAAATAATTAACTACGAGAGTACGGCCCTACGCAGAGGGCTTAAACAAAATAAATAAATGGTTTTATTACAACCCAATGAATTGAATAAAATAAAAGCCTAATCTAAAGAGAAAAACAGGAGTCTTCAGTGCTTAAGGCTTTGGTGGTCCCTTCCTGTCCCTTCCAGGTTAAACACTTTGGTATGGTTTGATTCAGGGTCCTCTGAGGGCTCACTTGAGGGCACAAAAAAATTGATCTCTTTGCACATCCAACGCTTCCCTGCAAAACACAAAACAAAGCAGTACGAGAAAAACTAACAAGAATTTAATAGCTAATGACTAAAAATATTCAGATTTGAATTATGTAACTAAACTAAACATAAACAAACTAATCTAACCTAACACTAAAAGACAAAATAGGAAAACAACTTAACTAATTTATAACCAACTAATGACAAATTAACTAAAGGACATATGAAGACTCGTAAATATGGTCTAACTAATTAAACCTGAAATGCAATTAACTATCACCAATGAGCTAATGCTAAACTAATCACGTAGTGACTAAAAACAAAGGAACTGTATGAAGCTGCACCCTAATTGTGATAAACTACTTAACTTCAAGTCACAAGTAAAACATTAAATCTAAACTAACTATTACTATTAAAGAAGATAGATCTAATATACTAACTACTAATTAATTGACCTCACATTAACCACTAAAACCTTGCAGCAACCTAATTGCGAAACAGGAAATTAAGACTAATTGATGTTAACCCAACTCTCTGCAGTAATAATTGATAGACTCTACTCAATCCAACACAAAGTGCTGCCTAGCTGAAGCGTCATCATCGTTGATTACGTTGGTAGATGTGATTAACGATGATGACAAGACCCATGGCTCTAAAAAATTTGAATACACTCAGAGAATCACAATCTGCTGAAATCCAACTCTACTTAATTTATTATCGTTAATTGCATCATGCTTGAAGATACAAATTCAGCAGATTGCTTAAGAGCCCAGATCAAAACACAAGATCGGTGCACACTAACCAACACACATAACCTGAGTCTCCCACTAATCGGTCCACAGTAAACTGGTTCACCCAATTATAAAAATTTCACAGATCAACGTGCTCTAAGATTCACGCTGCTCTGCTTGATGAAATAGCTTAACATCAGAAATTAACATCATGGCAAACAATAACTAATGTAGCTAATTTAATAAATAAAACAACACAATGATAACTAAACTAAGCAACATGTTACAGAATATAAACTATAACAAAAAGGAAAAAAACGTTGACCTAAATAATAAAAAGAAGTGTTGAACTTATTTAACAAAAAACGACGATGAATCTAAAGACTAAGAAAAACGTGGTATGCAGGTATAGAAACGGTGCTAAAAAAAATCACTAAGTAAGAACATTAACATGCAGTTTGCAAAAGAAAGACTTACTGTAAAAAACATAAAACAACACTGAAACATGGCTGCATAAAATTAACAAAAGACGCTACCATTAACTAAAACAAAACAGGAAATGACTACATGGCTATTCTATCAAAACGAAATCTATGTTTTTCTTATTTTTCAACACTAAATACAAACCAATCTAATCTTAATATGCAGAATATGATATGATTTATGAGATGTAAAAATCAAAACTACGATGCATGCAATGAATGATCCTAATCTACGATGAAAAAGAAGGAAAAAGATGGAGGACTTACCAAGGTCGGCTGGAGTGGTTGAGAAAAGAGGGGTCTCTCCCGTATCAGATCATCATGCTGCTCCCTTGTGCTGAAAGAAGACGAAGAAGAAGAAGACTAGAAGGAAGAAAGAAGGAAAAGAAGAAGAAGAAGAAGAAGAAGAAGAGGAGGGGAAGAGAGAGAGAGAGAGAGAGCTTCCAAGTGGGCTGCGTCAATTCCAACGTGAGAGAGAGACTTTTTTTTTGGCTGTAGAAGATTACTTATAATACTAAATTAGGGTAAAAGAAAAATTTCAAAACAAGTCCACGATTTTCCATATTTTTCAAAAGACCCATTTTAGTAAAACAAGTTTTATTGTCTAAGAACAAACAAACAAACTTCCTAAAAATTAAAAAAAAACCTAAGCAAACTAAACTATGATTAAAACATTCTAACTATAATAGAAACACTAAAGAAAATATATGCAGGGAAAGCTTTGAAAAATACGAATTTCTGATAAAATTCAATTCAATGCAATTTCTCAGAACTATCAATAAAAATGGGTTTTTAGAGCGATTTTAACACGGATCATGCATAAATAATGATTAATAAGATGCAAATATTATGCATGATCAAATACCCCCATGCTTATCGTTTGCTAGTCCTCGAACAAACTGAAGCAAAAAAAAAAAAAAACTAAACTAGACACACAATAAATACCTAACTCACTTTCGTAGGAATCACGGTTGCATTTAGCATATGCAACAAGCCCTTTCAACCCCTGAGTTACCCCAGTGGACGAGTAAGGTCTCGTGAGGGTTTGCAGTGATGCTACCCACAAACATCTGTGTCAAGTATGCATAAGAATTTTAAAACACAAAGCATTAGGCAGTTTAAGGAGTTCGTTTCCACAAATATTTCATGCCATTGCATCATCAAAACAGGATTAGAGTCTTCTACTTGCCACCACAGAATAAAATATTTTCTTTCACTTTTCTAAATAGCATAATCATTTATGTTTCATCCTTAGAAATTTAAATACATACATATCATTATTTACTTATCCTCACTCATATGTGTTCTGCACAGGTTTTCTCAATATTTGCTTTTAAGCAATGAACCTTTCTCTTTTACGCTCTTTTCTCTTTCTTGATTTTCAATTTTCCACATTTTTCAATCAATTTTTCTGAGCACTATACCCAATTTCCAGTTTTTGTGACCCGTGTAGCGAGCTTTGGGTCAGTGACTCCCAGGCCAGACGACCTTAGGGCACCAGATACAAAGTATCCCTCAGACTTAATTGCTCGAGTCACTAGACCTTCAATTTTCTATAGTTTACGTATAGTCTACTTCTCTGTCATGTGCAATGTCAGTATCTATTAGGCTCTCTATAAAGTCCATGTAACGAGCTTTCGGGCCGATGACTCCCAAACCAGATGGCTTTAGGGCACCAGGTGTAAACACCCCTCCGGCTCTACTTGCTCGAACAAAATAGGCCACAGATATCAACGTAGACAAAGAATTGACTTCCTTCGTTATCCTTTTCACCCTGGACTCAAACACTTCAACTTGTGTCTAAGCCCAGCTACTAGGGAGTACGAAGATATCAAACAACTAAACGTATGCTCGTTTCACTTTTTGAGCTCTTAAATGCAATATTGTTCATTTGCTTAGTTTTTCAAAAAAATAAAACTGTGCATATCCATACTTGTGATTCAAAATAAACTCTAACATGCTTCTATAATCATTTCTTTGAAATCCACATAAATAACCATGGTTTTCTAGATTCGTGTTAGAAAAAGTTTTTCGTGGGGCTTAAAAATTCTCTAAAAACGTTTGATGTTGCAAAGCAGTCATATAAGTTCAAACTCATTCCCTAAAAGCCTAATTTTAATGAGTTGACAAAAAAAATGCAAGTACAAAGACATGAAAAGTTTAGGTTTTCAAACTACACCCTCCCCCATGCTTGAATGACACTGTCCTCAGTGGCACTCCCCCATGCTTATATGAAACTAAGGGACTGCATATGAAAACAAGATAATCGGGAGAAAAGAGTAGAAGTCACCTGACATATAAATGCATGTCCTACGAATGCACAAGAATGGTTACCTGATCTAACAATATACTCATGAGATACAAGAAATCAAAGCAAAATAACGAAAAACCATCTATGATATTTACTAGATCCTACTAAAAATACAACATACAAACCTGTGCTCCCCCTCATGCATCCACGAGGTTAATAGCCTCAATGTCTTGCTGCACCACCATATCAGAAATGTAGGGCTTCAGTCGCTGCCCATTAACTTTGAAAATGCTACCCGTTCGAGGGTCCAAAAGATCTACCGCTCCATGTGGAAAAACTCTATGGACTATGAATGGTCCATCCCATCTGGACTTCAGCTTCCCTGGAAAAAGATGGAGACGTGAATGATAAAGCCACACCTTTTGACCGGGCTCGAACTGCTTCCTCACAATATGTTGATCATGGAAATGCTTGGTTCGAGCCTTGTATATTTTGGCACTCTCGTAGGCTTCATTGCGCAACTCCTCAAGCTCACTCAACTGCAACTTCCTCTCAGCGTCAGCTTGGGCCATATCAAAATTGAACTTCTTGATAGCCCAATATGCCCTATGCTCCAATTCAACAGGAAGGTGGCATGGTTTCCCAAAAACCAATCGGTATGGGGACATGCCAATCGGAGTCTTGAAAGCAGTCCTATAGGCCCAAAGGGCATCATCAAGGCGCTGAGACCAGTCCTTGCGGTCTGGCCGGACAGTTTTTTCAAGAATCCGCTTGATCTCCCTATTGGAGACCTCGACTTGGCCACTAGTCTGTGGGTGGTAGGGTGTGGCAATCCGATGATGTACCGAGTATTTCCTAAGTAAGGAAGCTACTTGTACATTACGAAAGTGCGTACCACCATCACTAATGATCGCTCTAGGGACTCCGAACCGACTAAAAATGTTATGCTTGATAAATCGGAGCACCTCCTTATGATCATTGGTTCGGGTGGCCACGGCCTCGACCCATTTGGAGACATAATCAACCGCCACTAGAATATAAATAAATCCGAACGAAGGCGGGAAAGGACCCATAAAATCAATGCCCCACACATCAAAAATCTCAACAATCAAAATAGGAAGGAGGGGCATCATATCACGCTTGGCGATGCGTCCCGTCTGCTGACAGCGCAAGCACCTCCTACAAAAATCGTGAGCATCTCTATGCAATGTCGGCCACCAAAATCCTGACTGGAGGACCTTTGCGGCTGTCGTTCGACTAGAAAAATGACCTCCACAAGCCAAGGAATGACAGAATGATAGAATGGAGTCATACTCCTCCTCAGGAACACACCTCCGAATCATCTGATCCGGGCATAATCGAAACAATTCTGGTTCCTCCCAAAAATAGTGCTTTACCTGCGAGAAAAATTGATCTCTCTCATTGCGGTTCCAGTGCGAAGGGTACTCTCCAGTCACCAAAAAGTTGATGATATGCGCAAACCAAGGCAAACGCTTGACATGAAAGAGCTGCTCATCCGGAAATGAATCATCAATCTGCCCCTGATCAGTGGATGTCTCCACTGTCAGTCTGGATAAATGATCTGCTACAAGATTCTCACATCCACTCTTATCTCGAATCTCGAGATCAAATTCTTGTAACAGAAGGATCCATCGAATGAGACGCGGTTTGGCATCCTTTTTACTCATCAAATATCGCAATGCTGCATGATCTGAGTAAATGATGACCTTGGAGCCTAACAAATATGATCGAAACTTCTCAAGAGCAAAAACTACGGCTAGTAATTCCTTCTCTGTGGTGGTATAATGCATTTACGCATCAGAGAGAGTCCTACTAGCATAATAAATCACATGAGATCGTCGCTCAATCTTCTGACCGAGAATCGCTCCAACCGCGTAATCTGACGCGTCACACATAATCTCAAATGGCACTGACCACTCAGGAGATCGAAGAATAGGAGCAGTAGTCAGAGCTTCCTTCAGGGCCAAGAATGCCTTCAGACAGGCATCATCAAACACAAACGACTGATCTTTCGTTAGTAGGTTGCACAACGGTCGAGAAATCTGGCTAAAGTCCTTAATGAACCTTCTATAAAAACCTGCGTGCCCTAGAAATGATCGCACCTGCCGCACAGAGGTCGGTGGAGCTAATCTAGCAATGGTCTCTACTTTGGCCTTATCAACCTCGATTCCTTTCTCAGACACAATATGTCCAAGAACAATCCCTTGTCTCACCATGAAATGACTCTTTTCCCAACTAAGAATCAGATTTGTCTCCCTACAACGTTGAAGCACACGAGATAACTTTTGGAGACAATCGTCAAATGAAGAGCCATAGACCGAGAAATCGTCCATGAAAATCTCCAGGACATCATCCATCATATGTGAGAAGATCGCCATCATGCACCGCTGAAATGTAGCCGGGGCATTACAGAGCCCGAACGACATTCTCCTATAAGCGAAAGTGCCATAAGGACAGGTGAACGTCGTTTTCTCCTGGTCCTCGGGATGAACGGCCACCTGGTTGTATCCTGAATAACCATCCAGGAAACAAAAATACTGCTGGCCCGCGAGTTTCTCCAAGATCTGGTCGATGAACGGCAGAGGGAAGTGATCCTTCCTGGTTGCACTGTTCAACTTTCTATAATCTATGCATACTCGCCATCCCATGGTAGTCCTCATGGGGACACTTTCTCCTTTTTCATTCATCTCTACAGTGAGCCCAGACTTCTTGGGGACAACCTGGGTAGGGCTCACCCACTGACTGTCGGAGATGGGATAAATGATCCCTGCATCCAACCATTTGACTACCTCCTTCTTTACCACCTCCTTCATATGGGGATTTAGTCTCCTTTGTGCCTCTCTTGAGGGTTTAGCCCCCTCATCCATGATAATCCGATGCATGCAAAAGGAGGGATCTATCCCCTTCAAATCTGCCACCGACCATCCAATCGCCTCTTTATGCTCGTGCAAGACCTGTAAAAGCTGACACTCCTGTGTTTCAGTCAGGTCTGCGGAAATAATGACGGGGAGAGTCTGATCCTTGCCTAGGAAGGCATACTTGAGTGAGGCCGGTAAGGGCTTCAACTCAAGCTCAGGCAGACTCTCTATGGATGGTCGGGCTGGCTTTTCTGCCAATTCAGGAAGCGGCTCGAAGTGCCAGGTCCAACTCAGATCACTTGTCTGACTCTCTATCGACCCATGACCATCTTCTTTGAGTGATTCATCAACCTCCTCCTGAGGTGGATCACTCAATAACCAGGTATGCTCTGCTTCTACCAGGTCCTGAATGAAGTCGACCTCGAAAGAAGCCTCATCGCCGGCAGGTCCCATCGTCGCATGAAAAATGTTAAGCCTCATCTTCTTGTTGCCAAATGAGACATCCATCGCACCTGTGCGGCAATTAATGCACGCATTGGCAGTGGCCAGAAAGGGGCGTCCAAGAATAATGGGGTCTGTCGCATATCATTAACTCCCTCCATATCTAAAATGATGAAGTCGACAGGGAAGTAGAAGTCCTCTACCTTGACTAACACATCTTCCAAAATCCCTCGCGGGACCTTGATTGATCTATCTGCAAGCTGCAGGGTCATAGGTGTTGGCTTCATCTCCTTTAATCCAAATTTGTCATAAAAGAAACCCGGCAAGATATTGACACTTGCCCCAAGGTCGAGCAATGCACGTTCGACAGTGATGTCTCCTATGACACACGAAATAATTGGAGTCCCTGGGTCCTTAAGCTTTGGTGGGGTTTGGTGCTGCAACACCGCACTCACCTGCTCAGTCAAGTATATCTTCTTCGGCACTTGTGACTTCAACTTTCTTTTCTGCGTACAAAGCTCCTTTAGAAACTTTGCGTATGCAGGGACTTGCTGAATGGCATCAAGCAAGGGGAGGTTTATCTGAACGTGCTTGAATATCTCAAGCATCTCCTGCATATTCACTCCATGTTTGCCTAATGACTTCGGCCTCTCTAACGCCTCAGGAAAGGGGGCTTTGGGAGTATAGGACTTTGAAGGCTCAGATGGTAGAGCCCTCTCGCTTTCCTGAGGTGGGACGGTAGGGACAGGCTGCTTCTCACTCGTTCTCTCTCTTTCTTCTGCAGCCTCCCTCGCTTGGTATTGCTTCCCATTCCTGAGGGTGATTACTGCTTGAGCCTGCTCTTGATGGGCATCTGTCATATGCAAGCCATGCATCGGCTCCTTACCCCTAGGGTTCACCACCGGTTGGCTAGGTAAAGCTCCCTCACTCCGCCTGCTAAGCGCTTCAGCGAGTTGTCCCATTTGCGTCTCAAGCTTCGCAATAGAATGTGTATGGGAGCTCAGATTGGCCTTGATATCTGAGAAGGCTTGCAACATCTTGTCCTCAAAAGACTGGCTGGACGAAGGCTCCTGGGACTGAGGTTGACTATAAGTCGGCTGAGCTGAAGGGTAGCTGTTTCTCTGAAATCCAGGCGCATAACCGCCTTGCCTGGGTTGGCTTTGGGACGGGTTGGGAGGTTGGGTTTGTGGATTTCTCCATGAAAAATTGGGATGGTTCCGCCAGCCCGAGTTATATGTACTGGAATATGGATTGGGTGCGGGCCTAGCGAAACTCTGCGCCATCTGAGCTTGTTCATGGACAAACTCAGGGTACTGTGGTGCAACGGGGCAATCAGCAACATGGTGTGCAGGGCTAGCACACAACGCACACACCTGTAGGACTGGAGAAGGACCCGCCAACAACTGATCTAATTTCTGAGACAGTTGGTCGACCTTGTTTTGCAACTCAAGGTGCGTCCCTATCTCGAATATACCAGCCTTCTTCGCGCCATCTTGCACAGGTGTGGCCCTCTCAGATCGTGAAGCAGAAGCATGGTGCATGGAGTTCTCACTTAAGGTCTAAAAAAGGCCCCATGCTTCATCTTCACTTTTAAGCATAAAAGTGCCCCCACAGGCAGCGTCAACCATTTGACGGTTCTTCTTAGTGAGACCATCATAAAAATATTGCACCAGTTGCCAGCGGGGCACCTGGTGGTGGGGACACTTGCGAAGAAGATCTTTCATCCTCTCCCACGTTTCATGAAACATTTCTCCCTCGATCTGTGAAAAGCTAGTGATGGCTTTTCGATACTGGTTCGTCTTACCAATTGGGAAGTATTTCTTTAAAAACTCCCTTTGCATATGTTCCCAAGTGGTAATTTGAACTGTATCGAGGGCCTTCAGCCAATGCTTGGCTTTATCCTTAAGGGAGAAGGGGAATAACGTCAACCTTAACGCGTCATCTCCAAAATTGTTGATTCGCACCGTAGAGCAGATCTCGAGAAATTCATCGAGATGACGTTATGGGTCTTCGTTGTTAAGGCCATAAAAAGAGGGTAACATCTGGATGACACTGGCCTTGATTTCAAAATGGTTCGCTCCCACATCAGGTCTTGTGATGCAGGAGGCAGGAGTGTATGTGTTGGGCATAAAGTACTCCCTAAGAGGACGGATCAACTGCTGATCTTCAGCCATGGGGCTGGCTTGATGGGCTCTCCTAAAGAAAGATTCGGGATCCTCAACAAATTCGGCAAGCTCAGGTTCAAGCGAACGTCGCCCGTGCATGCACCAAAGGGTAGACCGGTGCAGCAACCGTCCTAAATTGGGTTTTTCTACCTAACTAACGCGCTAGCGGCCAAACCACACAAACCACAAAGCGAGTAACAAAAACAATTACTGAAAACAAGAAATAAACAAGAACCACGCAGTTGCACTCAATAGAGAATTTATGACAATGAAATCTATGTGCACGGTACCAATCGTACACAGTCACTTCTAAGGGGATCCTAATGGGTGAGCTGTGCAGAAAAGTAAGCTTGTCTCTACGGTATGCACACTCGTGGTTCTAAGCCTAAATGCGAAAAACAAACTAAACAATCCTAATTAAAGAACTGAATTAAACTAACAACCTAAAAATACGAGAACAAACACAAGGCAATAAAGTGAATACTAGTATTTCGCCGTTCCCCGGCAACGGCGCCAAAATTTGGTGTGAGTTTTATGAAAACCCTTTTTAAAACAATATTTTTAATGAAAATCCAGTGAAAGCCAGACACCAAAAATATAAAAACCGGCTCGCACAAGTGGTGGAGTCCGGGTCGATCTCAGGGAACGGAAAATACTTCGTATTCAAACACACACTCTAACTACTCTTTATTGCCAAAATAAAAAGAATTAATTAAATAATTAACTACGAGAGTACGGCCCTACGCAGAGGGCTTAAACAAAATAAATAAATGGTTTTATTACAACCCAATGAATTGAATAAAATAAAAGCCTAATCTAAAGAGAAAAACAGGAGTCTTCAGTGCTTAAGGCTTTGGTGGTCCCTTCCTGTCCCTTCCAGGTTAAACACTTTGGTATGGTTTGATTCAGGGTCCTCTGAGGGCTCACTTGAGGGCACAAAAAAATTGATCTCTTTGCACATCCAACGCTTCCCTGCAAAACACAAAACAAAGCAGTACGAGAAAAACTAACAAGAATTTAATAGCTAATGACTAAAAATATTCAGATTTGAATTATGTAACTAAACTAAACATAAACAAACTAATCTAACCTAACACTAAAAGACAAAATAGGAAAACAACTTAACTAATTTATAACCAACTAATGACAAATTAACTAAAGGACATATGAAGACACGTAAATATGGTCTAACTAATTAAACCTGAAATGCAATTAACTATCACTAATGAGCTAATGCTAAACTAATCACGTAGTGACTAAAAACAAAGGAACTGTATGAAGCTGCACCCTAATTGTGATAAACTACTTAACTTCAAGTCACAAGTAAAACATTAAATCTAAACTAACTATTACTATTAAAGAAGATAGATCTAATATACTAACTACTAATTAATTGACCTCACATTAACCACTAAAACCTTGCAGCAACCTAATTGCGAAACAGGAAATTAAGACTAATTGATGTTAACCCAACTCTCTGCAGTAATAATTGATAGACTCTACTCAATCCAACACAAAGTGCTGCCTAGCTGAAGCGTCATCATCGTTGATTACGTTGGTAGATGTGATTAACGATGATGACAAGACCCATGGCTCTAAAAAATTTGAATACACTCAGAGAATCACAATCTGCTGAAATCCAACTCTACTTAATTTATTATCGTTAATTGCATCATGCTTGAAGATACAAATTCAGCAGATTGCTTAAGAGCCCAGATCAAAACACAAGATCGGTGCACACTAACCAGCACACATAACCTGAGTCTCCCACTAATCGGTCCACAGTAAACTGGTTCACCCAATTATAAAAATTTCACAGATCAACGTGCTCTAAGATTCACGCTGCTCTGCTTGATGAAATAGCTTAACATCAGAAATTAACATCATGGCAAACAATAACTAATGTAGCTAATTTAATAAATAAAACAACACAATGATAACTAAACTAAGCAACATGTTACAGAATATAAACTATAACAAAAAGGAAAAAAAACGTTGACCTAAATAATAAAAAGAAGTGTTGAACTTATTTAACAAAAAACGACGATGAATCTAAAGACTAAGAAAAACGTGGTATGCAGGTATAGAAACGGTGCTAAAAAAAATCACTAAGTAAGAACATTAACATGCAGTTTGCAAAAGAAAGACTTACTGTAAAAAACATAAAACAACACTGAAACATGGCTGCATAAAATTAACAAAAGACGCTACCATTAACTAAAACAAAACAGGAAATGACTACATGGCTATTCTATCAAAACGAAATCTATGTTTTTCTTATTTTTCAACACTAAATACAAACCAATCTAATCTTAATATGCAGAATATGATATGATTTATGAGATGTAAAAATCAAAACTACGATGCATGCAATGAATGATCCTAATCTACGATGAAAAAGAAGGAAAAATATGGAGGACTTACCAAGGTCGGCTGGAGTGGTTGAGAAAAGAGGGGTCTCTCCCGTATCAGATCATCATGCTGCTCCCTTGTGCTGAAAGAAGACGAAGAAGAAGAAGACTAGAAGGAAGAAAGAAGGAAAAGAAGAAGAAGAAGAAGAAGAAGAAGAGGAGGGGAAGAGAGAGAGAGAGAGAGAGCTTCCAAGTGGGCTGCGTCAATTCCAACGTGAGAGAGAGACTTTTTTTTTGGCTGTAGAAGATTACTTATAATACTAAATTAGGGTAAAAGAAAATTTTCAAAACAAGTCCACGATTTTCCATATTTTTCAAAAGACCCATTTTAGTAAAACAAGTTTTATTGTCTAAGAACAAACAAACAAACTTCCTAAAAATTAAAAAAAAAACTAAGCAAACTAAACTATGATTAAAACATTCTAACTATAATAGAAACACTAAAGAAAATATATGCAGGGAAAGCTTTGAAAAATACGAATTTCTGATAAAATTCAATTCAATGCAATTTCTCAGAACTATCAATAAAAATGGGTTTTTAGAGCGATTTTAACACGGATCATGCATAAATAATGATTAATAAAATGCAAATATTATGCATGATCAGGCATAATGAGTGATTTATGTAATAAATATTAAATCATTTTTATTTAATAATAACACCAACATCGAATATACATGCAATACATAGATAACAAAAATAGAGATTGGGGTTCTCAACTAGTGGGAATCATGCTTCCCACATGCGAGCATGATCCATCTAATGGATCGATGATTCCAGCTGTAGGGGATCAGGCTTACTGCACCAATAGAAGTCATGTTTCCAACAATAGTCCCAACTATTAGCAAGCATTTTGCTTCCCGCTTCAGCAGTGAGCATCCTAAGATCTAACTTCCTAGTTCGTTTATGTGCTTCCAGTAGCTGTTGTGTAAACTTACTTTTAAGACTTGTAGACCTTATGAATTTAAACTACTCATTATGTGTGTGTGTGTGTGTGTATAATCAATAGTTTGTTCAAGTTTGTAATCAATAGTTTCTAAATATTTTTATTCTGTAAAAAACTTCCAGTGCTCACACAGATTGCATAATTACTGACGACAGTGAAGCTGCAGAGATCTTTTTGCAACAAGTTGATAGGTAATGCAGTTATTCACCTTTCTTTGCCTCTACCTTGGGGCATAAAATGATGCCTATGTAATTATTGATTTGTTATGACGTATTTTTTCCATATATATGATTTATGCTTTTTTATTTGTGAAATTGCAAAGCTTCTATTGAAGCAATTAATTCTTTGTTTCAAATGTACACCCACAGGCCTTAGCTTAGTTCTTGTGTGGATGAATGGTTAAATCAGCATTTTACGTGTACTGTTATGTAAGGATCATCAGAAGGTAGTAGGAGATTTTAAAGATGGAACTTTCTAAATAAGAGAATGACTTGATACAGCTAAGCTACTAAGGACATGATTGAAAATTGACCTTTATGTGCACCATTTTGTTTCATAAGGTTTTTTTCCAAATTTTAATTGTTTAATTCTTTGAATTCAAAAGTTATACATTGTCACTCTCCTTTTGCCCTTGTAGTGCTGCTGTATTCCACAATGCAAGCACTCGCTTTTGTGATGGAGCTCGTTTTGGACTTGGTGCCGAGGTAAACAGCTTCCTTCCGTAAAACCTTGTATTGATTTTAAATCTCGAGGTGCAAATCTTGTTACTCTATACAATTGTACAGGTTGGAATAAGTACGAGTAGAATTCATGCCCGGGGACCAGTTGGTGTGGAAGGACTTCTCACAACACGATGGTATGCACAAAGGATAATTTGATAATCACTGTGATTTTCTGAAACTCAGTACATAACACCCTGATTGTCTGATTCATTTAGATGAATAAATTTATTTTGCTAGCCAATTTTGAGGCAGGAAGACTGGAATTTAATATTAAACATGGATCATGTGTTGTTCCATGCTACCGATTATTTCAAGTTTTAATTTTTGGGCATCTTTGTTTCAAGTGTTAATTTTTGGTCATCTTTGGTGTAGGCTTCTAAGAGGGAGCGGTCAAGTGGTAGATGGTGACAAGGGGGTGGTCTACACCCACAAGCAGCTTCCTCTCTAGTCTCGTATGTTGGCTACTGCACCAAATGATTGATTCTAAGTTCTTCAGAAGTTCAACAATTTTGCTTCTGTTACTTGGATTCACCTTAGTGTGTCTACGGTTCATTTTTATTAGGTTGCATTCCTGAACTGTACTTTCAACATTGTCATTTGTTGTTTTGGATAGTCCTTCCACTGCTTGCAAATCCTGTATTCATATTTATGTTCTGATAGTCACTAGATGTGTTCGGGGAACTTGCTAATAGCAGTCAAGACTCGATTGCATAGCGTGAGCCAACTTATTTGTTCCAGGTCAGCGGGTTCACATTTAATCATTTGTTTATCTGAAACAGTTGATACTCAAAATCTGATTTATTTTGGACAGTTGTTGATTAACCCTACCGTCCACCTTTGCTTCTTTAAACTGAATACATTGATTTTATTTTAACCCAGCCCGAAGAAGGATTCCAGCTATTGGTGAACCACCAGCAGGTCTTTATAGGGTGATTTATGTTCTGACACACTCGCAGCACATGAACCCAGACTTCATTCAACATCCGACATAAGAAACCCTCTTCCAATATCACCAGACCCTCAAATAGGATTTTATTTCTTAGCTCCCAAGTTGTTCGAACCACAACTTGAAAACTCACCATCCTAGCTCTATAAACCTTGTCACTAAATGTCTGCTTAGCCCACCAAGTGAGAGCAACATCTATAGGCTGGTTCGGAGTTTTGTGTCTGCCAAAATAGCTCACCACTTTCCTCCACCTCATTTATATTGTTAAAACATAGGGAACGGAAAAGTATTAGCTGTGATAACAATTGCAGCAAAATATAACATCCGAATTGGAATGATTTATTTAGATATGCATAAGGTTTTCCATTCATTACATTCAGATATTGCAATCACTGAGGAATCTAATGTTACTCAGGTTATATCCTAGAATAACAATTTGTTCTGGATACTAAGCCCAAGTTTGGGATGGAGAAAAAGTTTGATAACTTTGAGAACATTAGTCTGAGGATTTTTGTTTTTAAATATTTACATGGTTTGGTCCAATAAAAGAACCAAAATGAGCAGTATGGCCATTTACTACAATATGTGACATGCTGAAATAATATGAGCTTTGATTCATTTAAAAGAGGTCTTGGGCAAAAGAAACACTCAGAAACATCTGAACATCATGTGATTTAGTGAATAAAAAAGACAGTTGATTTTACTGGGTCATATTTCCCCGTCCCAAAGCTCCTCCAGGCTTTTATTAGGACTGCATGTAATGAACTGCAAAGTCTCGTCTCACCAACCTCTTCTGCAGGTTGAAAGTAAACTAATTAAAATAGTGGTCGGCACAGCAATATGGTGCATAATTCTGCATATATCAGAACCCATAGATATAGATTATGATTATTTCCATGTACTTTCATTCCCATGCAAGGACAAGAATGTGACAACTCTAATGCACCTTTGAGTACAGATTGTCAAGCTACTGTTTCAGACAGGATGACAATCCAGGTGAAATGCTGGAGCTCAAAGTTCATTCTACACCATCTATACGAAGTCTAATGCAGAAGGTAAATGCCCACCGTATATGTGGAGCACTGCTGCACCCTACACAGAACGCATAATCGGCATACAGGAGAATATGTCACTCTGATTTGCAGTTTCATAATGCAGATGACCAAGTGACCTGGATTTCTGAGAATTTTGAAAAGAGATCTTTGGGGATGGACCAATCAAATATATCAAAGTTCTTTGTTCTTGTAGCATTGGTGCTTTTTGGAAGAACAGTGTGGCCACTCTAGATGCCCTATCTTACTGCAACTTGTGCAGGAGATTTGTTTAGCTTATGGGCAATCGATTGGAAAGCTGGTTCTTTAAGGATCTCACCCTTTATCCAGGTCCCAGGAGAACCCAGAGGAGAATGTGCCTGTAAAATGTACATATTTATTAGCCACCATTGAATGCCACCCATGGGTTTTGAATGTGTGATGTCTTGTCAACTTGTTGGTATTCACAAGTCGCCGCCACCAGATGAGCAGAGCAACTGTGGGCATCACTTTTACTTTTTAAAATAAAAAATATTGAAAATACTAAAAATATTAAAATAAGTGGCTATTCAAGCCCGAGTTGGGCTGAATCCTCTGATTCAATGCAAATTGGATTGAATTGCCAATTCAAGCCGATTCTAATTGATACTAACAACATTGCTATATCCACTTGCTTTGACCTAGGTAAGGGAGGCCCTTCACCAGTGGGTTTTGATCCTTGGCCATCCCATGACAGGCGACAACTTTCGAAACCAAAAAACGGGATCATCGGGGGGGGGGGGGGGGGGGGACTTGAGGGAAAAGAAGCCAAGCATGCGAGGTGGAATTCCTTGAAATTTACAGAGTATATAAAAAATCGAACATGGTAAAGAAATTAAACCATAGAAAATGGATCACCAAGTACCTGGTAGATTATATTAGAATAGCTTCCCTGCTTGCTTCTCAAAAGGTGAAATTCAGAACAAATGATGGTGTTGAATCTGAAAAATATAAATGATTCCAAGCAGCGGAGGGTTTCCCAATAAAATCGCCAGATTACTTGCCCCTTGGCAACTATTTGGTCAAGGACTCAATACCTGCCTAAAAAAACAGTTTAGGATGTAGACTGTTCGAATTCGGTTGGAACAAAGTGCTAGCACTAGTATGTGAGGATTTAAAAATTTTCAAGTACATTTTTACTAGAACACACTGATATGGTTTCAAAATATTTTAACACGAGTTTTTAATAAGCATTGGCACGTGTTTTAAAATAATTGCTATGAGTTTCTATACATTAAATTTTCATAAAAGTACTTACAATTCAAAATAGTTAAATATGCACATTCGATGAATCATTTGTATTATATTTTTGTGTCATGATATTTGAAAATCTTAACGAAAAGTGTTTTTTGTATTAATACTTGTTTTTGCATGTGCCACGTTAATAATATAAACAAGTCTGATACTTATAATGCATATAAATGAGTTTCCACTAGTTATTGGACTAGTTTTCAAAGTAATTGGAACAAGTTTCTTAATCATTTATGGTTTCTAAAACAATTTTCTTATCAATATCAGATGCTGATACACGTGGTACATGATACCAGATGGTGTATCGAGTACCAATCATAGTGACAAATCTGTCGAGATTTATGAAAATATCGCAAGAAATTACCTGAAAGTTAAAAACAGTAAATTCTCTCTATATTTTTAATTTCATGCAAGTTTTTCGTCAAAAACCTTAATATCATATTTTAAATGTGATATTTATGTTCATATAAGCTATTTATTATGAAAAAACTGTGGTTTTTATTTTTAAATATTTTATATTTATATTTTCTTATAAAAATACATTTTATTTTTTATTGCCAAGAATGTGTCAAAAAACATGAGATTTAAAAAAATCAAAATTTTGCAAGTTTTTGGCTGCCGATATTTTGCTGTTTGTAACTTTTATCACTATGGTACTGATACAACTATGGATTTTTTTCTTAACCATAACAAAATTTAGATGCATTTTAAAAAAGTATATATAGGTACATTTTTATTTTTGCCAAAAAACTAAGTGCCAATTTGTAAAT
Source organism: Nuphar pumila (assembly GCF_984573655.1). Classification (NCBI taxonomy): domain Eukaryota; kingdom Viridiplantae; phylum Streptophyta; class Magnoliopsida; order Nymphaeales; family Nymphaeaceae; genus Nuphar; species Nuphar pumila. Next base: position 2,516,917 of record NC_143258.1, on the reverse strand, counting down.
TATCCCTAATTAGGGCTCTCAATAGGTCAAGTTTGTACTGGTACCCGATCCAACCCGGATTGAGTATGGGCATAAAAAGTATTAACCTGAATAATATCTGGGTCGACCCAAACCCAACCCAAGCAATATGTGGCTTGGATTTTGCCAGGTACCCGATTCAACTGGGCTTTTTCGCCAAGTACTCGACCCAACCGGAGTGTTTTATATGTACTTTAATTAAAAGTAAACTTAAATTATACAGATCTAAGTTTGAGATTTCATTTTTGTGCTCCAACAAAACCCGAGCCTGACAATTTGTTATTTAGGCAAGTTCAGGTATACCTTCATAAGTTGGGTACCTGATCGTTGACAGGTTTACCTAGTGCATTTATTTAGGCTCTGTTTGAGAGCGTGTTGGAGAGAAGATGAGAGGGTGGTGGGAGTGGGATGAAACTGAGAGATGAGGCCTAGTTGTCAACATCCTTTTGAGGATGCAGTTGAAAATGGCTCATTTCACTCCCATCTCCATTCCCAACACCCTTTTCATCTCGAATTACACCCTCATTAAATAGTATCCCCACTCTCGTCTCCTTCCCATCTCCAATTCCCAAACAGCACCTTAATGGAGGACATTCTAATCACTTTTCTCAATGCCCCAAAATAAAGGGAGTTACCCGCCATCAGTTGCTCATGCCCACAAGCTTGTCTCTAACGGCAGCTGCCATTGGATTCACAGCCCAGTTCAGGTCATGACTATCTGGAGCAGATGCATCTCATGTTCCCCTTAAAAGAATCTTAATCACCCAGCAGATGGGTCCACATCTTTCATCGGAGTCATATCCAAATACAGGCCCACACCCAGAAATGCAGCCGAGTCAGATCTGGACCCAATCATCAGTTGTGCGGCAGGGAAAGTAGAATGGGAGTTGCAGCTTAATGGTTTTAGAGACTGAGCGTGGTTAACAGCTTGTCTGGTAGGTGCAGCTAGTGCACATCACCTTGTGTTGGGACGTTGCAGGTTCAAAACTCAATGGTATAGTTGTATAACTGATAGGAGTCTGCCTAACCACAGCTCGCCTTTAAAAAAAATCTACTGAGTCAGACTGCAGAGTCTAATGTGATAGAATCTAAAAGCAAATTAAACTTGACGTCTTCACCATGAAAGCACGTATTTCAGTAGCTGACCACATATAAAGTGGTGCCCACAAAGGCTCCGGTCATCTGGTAAAGCTACTTGTCAGTGCCACTAAGTTGACAGAACGTTAGGCGTTTGAAACCCACAAGGACCATCCCTTGTTACAATGTCAAAACAAGGTGAAGTCACTGATAGGTAGGGATGGCAGTGGACCCGAGGGAAAAGGGGCCCCGCCTCACCCTGTTTGGACAGGGGACGTAGGACATGAAACGGGGATGAAGGTTAAAATCAAAATCCGTGCAGGGATGGACTTATGCTTTCACCCACCCTGTCATGATCCCTGGCCCGCCTCGCCCCATTTGGAACAGAGATGGACATGAAAAAGGGATGGAGGTGGGGATGAAGATTAAAATCAAAGCCCGTGTGAGGATGGAGGCAGGATGGACTTACCCTTTCTCCCACCCCATCCCGATCCCCGCCTTGCCCCCACTCCATCCCAAATCCTTGTAAGACATGGCAATAGACCAAGGGAAAATGGGGCCCAGCCCTGCCTCGCTCCCGTTTGGACCGGGGGGTGGACATGAAACGGGGGTGGAAGTTAATATCCAAACCCATGCAGGGATAGAGGTCTGGATTTTGAGACAGAGGGTGGGGGTGAAGACCTAGTTCCCCACCACCCCCACCCCAGTCCATTGGCCATCCCTACTGATAGGCAAGGGTGACTTCAAGGATTTCGCTAATGTACAGTTGGTGATGAGAACATTCCCCCCCCCCCCCCCAAAGAAAAGGGACAGCATACAGTCATGTCAAAAGACTGCCCCACTCACCAATTACTTAACTCTCTCTCTCTCTCTCTCTCTCTCTCTCTCTCTCTCTCTCTCTCTCTCTCTCTCTCAAAAATCCAAAGCAAATTTGGAGAGCATTAGAAGCTCCAATAGTCGAATAGAGCAAACAAACACAATATGACTAGACATTAGAATTCAGTTCCAAAGCAGGTGCACTTCGGCACTGTTGCGTAAAACAGGGAAATAAATAGAAACATACAGTTCATTCAACAGCAGACATGAGCGTGGCAGCTCAAATACTACATGTGGATTATCTACAGCAATAATGCTTCTCTTGCGGTTGGAACCATCACCTGACTGAGTTTTCTGCTAGCGGTGCTCTGTGGTAAGATCCAATCAATCAGCAAACAAATTGAAGAATAGGGATGAGTAACAAAATATAACATTTACCTAAAAGGTGTTTTGTCAGAAGACTTTTTGTTTGGTTTTGATGCAACTGTTCTCTGGACTGTCGAAACTCCATCGACGAATTTAGTTCGAAAGATCACATTTGCATTATTGAACATGCCTTCTTTGAGAGAAACAACAATGAACTGCAAAGCAGGGAGACCGATCATGAAAAGAAACAGGCTAATTACACAAACATCAAACAAGCATCGCCTAATGTTTACCAAACAAAAATACCAAGTAAAATTCCAATGTGTGCACACTTCTTACTTACCTGGGAATGTGGGAAATGTGATTTAATCATTCTTCCAATGTTTTGTGTATGGCTTAGGTCTAAAGCAGCATCAACCTGTGGAGAGACAATTATGCTTTGTGTCAACCAGAATTACTGCAATAATTGAGGCATAGTTCTTGCAATTTCAGGGTTTCTTAGCTGATACATTACGAACCTAAAGAAATTATGTTGAACCAAATACAGTTCTATGAAGATAAAAATCTAAAGGGAGTGACATCGTAAAAGTACTGCACAAAGCCATGTTACAAGCTGGTCTCCCGTGGAGTTGACCAAATAGCTTATCATGGAACTTGGCACAATGAGGAAGCACCGCACAAAGCCATGTTACAAGCTGGTCTCCCGTGGAGTTGACAAAATAGCTTTATCATGGAACTTAGCACAATGTGGCCACATGGAATCGTGTCATTAATGCAAAAGCAGCAAATATATAATACGGTGAACTCATAAATTTGTGCAGATATTGAAAAGATGGAAAATCCAGGGAAGAGTCAAGAAAAATATGAGATGACACCAGAAGACCTTAAAACAAAATAAATGAGCACTTTAGATAAAATTGTAATAGAAACTGAAGGATTAAGTATAAAACAAGTATGATGATACCTCATCTAGTATGTACAATGGTGCTGGTTTAAATAGAAGCAATGCCAAGATGAGAGACAAAGCAAGGAGCGATCTTTGGCCCCCACTGAGCTCTGATAAGGACTGCTTCCACACGCTTCCAAACGCAACACGCACCTCTAGTCCTTCCAAGAAACTGCATCCTTCTGGAGGCTGAAGCTTTGCCATTGTACCAGGCAGTAGAGTAGAGAAAATTGATCCAAAGTCTCTGGAAAAACACAAGAATACATAATATTAATATAAAACCTCATTTATAAACCTATACCGGCATGCTTTCAGATTTAGCAGAGGAACAAGACTATGTAAAATATGCAGGCAATTGTAATAGATGCCCAAAAATGAAATCCAACTCACTTGTTCACTTTCTCCCAAGTAACCCTTAGTGTCTCCTTCTTCTTCTCATCCAACTCTTCAATAACCTTCTTAATCTTTGACTTGTCATTCTGTAAAGAAATTGACTTTTATTCAGGAGAACGCTATGGAAGACAAGTGCTCAACAGAAAAGGCAATTGCAGGTGGTTGGATCTTGACCACCACCCTATTCCAAGTGCAATCTATCTTTGGCCTGTTGATTACCATCTGGGTTTTCCACTTCCCACTTCCCACCACCCCCCAAATCCCAAAACAAAGCCAAAAAGGAAAAACTAAGAACAAAACAGGGTTAATCTTTCAGGGAGGGAAAGGCTACAGGTTCTTTCAATGAAATGAAAAAAGGACAGCAGCTTACCTCAATAATGGTTTTCTTTGATATCAAGCCTTTGTATTCATCTTCAGCCTTTTCAAACATTGCCATAACTTTCTTATTGACCCTCTTCTCAAGGCTTCAGGAGGAAAAAGTAAGGTCAGAAATTTGCAGTATTGGGAAAAAGAGTGCCCAAAAGAGTGATTCTCCTGCAAAGATTCAGCCGAGAGAAATTGGAATGCGAACACATACCCTGATTGCTCAGCTTGAAGCTTTTCAAATTCTTCCCTTGATTTATGAGGATTACGAGCAGAAAAATCATAATCACTATCACTTTTCCCAAAGAGATGTCGCTCAGCTCGAATCCAGCTATGCATTTCAAGTAGCTTATCTACCTTCAAAGCGCAATCAGCTCTATCGGTTTCCATCCGTCTCACCTAGATGAGAAACCAAAATTAACTCTAGAAATGGAGCTATACAAGTAAATACCAATATTAAAAGTAGGTGGGCTTCATGATTCTTATTTTGTTGAATCTTAAACCAATGAAAGGATTCTCATACCGAGACCGTATTACCAAAAAGAGAAAAAAAAGTGCAGGCCTTCTTGAAAATAGCATGATTGTCTTCTATTGACAGACTTCAGAAACAATAAAAAGTGTAGGACTTCTTGAAAACAGGATGATGGAACATGACATCACCATGCATGCACATGCAAATGCATGAGATTAAGCCTTCTACCCAGAGAGTTCAGAAGAATAAAATGACCAGACAACTCAATAGTTTCTCTCAGTTTAATCACCAGATTTCTTCCAGCAGAAACCAACACAAACCACCACCACATGAAGAGACAAAAACCATCCTCCACAAAATACTAAGAGACCAACTACAGCTATATCTACCTCATTTTCCATTTTCTTTTTGTCTACACCTGCATCACTGAGCTTGTGTTGAAGCTTCTGTTGTTGTCTGTTGACAGAATTGATCTGGGCATCGCATTCTTTCATCTTGGAATGACTTATACCAAGTTCTGATTTGGCATGGTCATAATCTTCCTTGATGGAATGAACCTGCACACAAGTTAAAAAGCTGCTCGCAGTGAGAAGATTACGTTAAACTTACAGGTACAAATACAAGTATGCTACCTTGTCTTTCAGTCTGCCAATTTCCTCCTCAAAAGCCTTAATCTGTATTTCAAGAGAGCTCAGTTGATTTTCCAATGCATCCTTTTCTTGAATCATTGCTTCCTTCTCCATAATTAGCTTCTGCTTTTCATTGTCATGCCCCTGCAACAACACAATTTGAAGTCAGAAACATGGTCCATCAAGTCGCATGCACCAATACTATGAATCTAATAAAACCAAAGCCTAAAGATATTAATATATTGACTCCCCTTTCTATTAAACAAGAAAATGATTAGAGCATCAACTCTGCAAGTGGAGGCCGTTATGCAACCATGCAGCAGCTCAGTATTCATTCACATCATTTGCATGCCCGCTTGAATAGGCACATAATAAAATGAGGAATAGGACATTAAAAAATAATTCAACTCAGAACCACAACCACATGAATAATAGCTTTGACATAGTTTTTATAAAGAACCCAACTATATATACCTGAAGGTCCTTTGAAGCTGACTGCATTTTCCCTTTAATGGACTTAATTTTCTTATCCAGTGCCCCAAGTCTGCTTTCACGTTCATTTGTATGTTTCTTGATAGCTCTTTCAAGTGATGATACTGCAGACACACATGTTTCATGCAGAACTCGTTTCTCTTCTGCTTTATGCCTCTCTTCATCAAGTTCCTCCTCAATCCTTTTAACCATCTCAGCTAACTGCATGCAAAAGTTGCATGAACAATAAACAATTGCAAAAACGCATTTTAGTTGTGAAAAGATTATCATACAATATCATGAAAAAGAATGCAAGTGGGATATATATATATACAGTTTTGTAATAACTAATGTCCGTCAGGGGCATTTTTGTCTTTTCACATATGTAATAAATAATTGGTTTTATAAAACAGTTATTTTTTTTTATTTCTTTTATTTTTGTTTTGTAATTAATAAATACATTGAGGGCGCTATGGTCATAAGATCATAGAGACGTTGGGGCTCCCCACCATCTTTTTCGTTGTATAAATAGGGTTGTTTCCCCCCTATTCCCTTATGCTTTTTACTAAAGCATTTACTCAATGAATTGAATATATTTTTTATCCTTTTATGTTGCCCTTTGTTTTCTATTACATGTGCTTGAGCATATTATGATTGTGATCTTGTAGGCCCTTAGTGGCATCGGTTCTATATTTTTCCGCTATTTCATTACATGGTATTAGAGCCATAGTACTCTTGGTCTTGTGGGAAGCATCATCAAGTGTTTGTGGTGCTCGTGGTGACTCAAGTGAAAATATTCTTCCACGATCTTTGTTCTCTTTCTCCCTCTCTCTTATATTACTCAAGATGGAGTATGAACAAAAAAATGATTTATTCTTCAAACTAAATAACTCCAACTCTATCACATGGACTCTTCTAACATGGCACCGCACCCGTGTCGCACCCAAGCAGGTGCGACACTTGGACACAACTTCCTTTGTGTTAGGTGAAGTCAACCTCACTGAGGTCCATTTCTATCAAAAAGTAGATTCAGTAAACCTTAATCAAGTCCATATATATATATATATATATATATATATATATATATATATATATATATATATATATATATATATATATATATATATATATATATATATATATCCTCCCCACACCTAAGTTTTTTTAAAGTGTCGCATCGCTGCACCCATACCCGCATCCGCACCTATGTGACATAACTCCAACTTCATAGTATGAGCATCCACAATAGAAAATAACCTCAAAGGCAAAAAAACTTTGAGGATATGCGATGGGCACCATCTCGAAGCCGCAACTCAAGCCCACTAAAAGATAAGGAGATCAAGAGAAAGCCTTGGAATGTGATGCACGTATGAAAGCTATTCAAGATCATCAAACTAAAGTAGACGATTACGAAAGTAACCATGCTAAGATTCTTGCATGGTTTATGAACAATGTTGAGCTCAAGATATGTGCCAACATTGCTAAATTTCAAAAAGCCAATGAGGCTTAGTTCTTTATGAAGGGTATGCGTACCCAAAAAGGACCTTGTGAAAAGAAGACATTATTCACGAATTCAGTTTGGTTCTTATCCAAACCCAATTCAAGTTTATCTAATTTCATATTTAAGCACATGTTCATTAATTATATTAATGGCATATTGTAAATTACATTGTTGTGTAAACCCTAGTAATTGTAACACTATATACTTAATGGAATGTCAATACTGCAGCCTGCAACCTCCAGTGAAGGATTCAGCAGCTCTTATGTATCCTCTCCTCTTTATGTGCTTGGTCTTGCGCATGTGACAAGCTATGTCACATGGGTGCGGGTGCGGCGCAATTCCAAAAAGTTTGGACACGGGGACTCGGCTATATATATATATATATATATATATATATATATATATATATATATATATATATATAACAATAAATTAACACAAAGATTGTAAATTTTAAAGCAAAAATAAAAAAGTAATTCTTAACAACACAAACTTACCAAAATATAACACATAAAGAAGCTTGTGAGTGTGATAAACAACAAAACTTATCATAAATTTGTCTCATCGTCTGAATTAGAGGGAAGAACAGGATCGAGGTAGTCCATGTTGAGAGTATGCAAATTATGTTCCCCCTCCAAGTCAAAATCTTCTAGATTTACATCCCAATTCTTGGATGGTCGACAACTGCATCAAAAAATTACTATATTAGTATCTAACTTAAAACTTTGAATACAAATATTTAAATGCAAACTTTGAATACAAAGCAAAAAAAGTACCTATACTCTTCTTTGGTGCGGCGAGAAATTAATCGTAGATTTGAGTGAACATAAATCAAATCCTCTACTCTTTTACTAGTGAGTTTGTTTCTTTTAATGTTGTGAATTTGAGCATATGTACTCCAATTTCTTTCACAACAAAATGATGTAGCAGGTTGGGATAACAACTTCATTGCAAGACGTTGCAGATTTAGTGTCTCTGATACATATGTTGCCCACCAATTAAGGGGATCTTCGTCGTCCCTTGCCATGAGTGCTGCTAAAGAATCAAATCTCCCAGTAGAAAACTTGTCAAACTCACTATTTACAACATTAAACATGTGAGGATCATTAAAAAGTCTTCCCAAACATATCATTCCATTTCTTGATATCTCAGGATCTTCATTTGGAGAAACACAACCAACACCTGTTGTCAACCATTTTTTTGCATAGTATTTTGGATTGAGAAAGTGTGTCATGCAATGCAAAGGTTTATTGCTTTTATCTCATCTTCTCACTAAAACTGAATGTACATGATTGTAAAATTCTGAATCATCAAGTGCAATATCTTTCTTCTCATATTTAAAAATGATACTTTGAACTTTTTCAATCATATTGTCCTACATTTCATAAATTCTATGAAGCATGGGTACATCTCTCTCAACATTTTCCATATAGGTTCTGTAAATTCAACAAAATATGTAATTTTATTCCACAAAAAATCATCACAGATGCATTTTTTGATAGCTTGAGCATTGACATCATATACGATAAAAATCTCAATCTTGATCAGCCACCATCATCATCAATGCATTCTTGAGTTGCTTAATTCTTTTTCATCATAACAATGAGAGAAGCAAAACGAGTTTCAGCAACTTTTAGTAACTTGAAATCAGAATGCCTATTAAATATAGAAAGGGCATGATGATGGTTTATAACAAAATTTCTAATATTTCGAACATCATGCTCTGTTTCCTCAATCCATAAGCACATTTCATGTACATGTGCATCATCTTTTGATGGATTGCATATACTCTTAAGTGTCAAATTTAAGTTGTGTGTTGCACAAAAAGTCCAAAAAATATGTGAATATGTATCTTCACTTGCCAAATTCATTCCTACACGATTGCAAACTGGGGCATTGTCAGTAATGATTTGCACCACACTTTCTTCACCCACTTCTTTTATCACTTCGACAAATAATCTCTTTAAATATTCTGCATCTTTATACTCTCCAGATGCATCAACAGTCTTCAAAAAGATTGGCCCATTAAGTGAATAAGCAATGAAGTTTATCAGTGGTCGCCTTTGTATATCAGTCCACCCATCAGAAACAATCGACACTCTATGTCGTTTCCATGCAAATTTTTGGGTCTCTAACAAGTCTTCAATTCTATTTTTTCCTGTGCAAGAATGATTGTTCTTAGTTTTTCTGAACTAGGAGGCACATAACCACTCAAATTACAATTAGCCAAAGATGTAATCATATCTTTCCAGTATGGACTTCTAGCTACATTAAAAGGAATTGAGCTGGAGTAAAAGAATCGACCAATCTTTTTATCAATTTCTGCTCTTGCCATGTTTTTGAATGACGCTTGTATTGTTTTATTGCTTTTCATCTTTCTTTTCTTTAAAAGCTCTTCTTATATATCACTAGCAATAGAAAAAGACAAATTAATCGAATCACTTCTCATCTCTGCAATTTTCTTTTTTCAGCTTTCTCTTGTTCTTTTTTTAATTGCTTTAACATGTCTTTGTCAACCCCAGAACATGCCCTAATTCCTTGACTACGAATATGCAAAAGATGTGATTTCACACGCGTATAAGAACCTGTGAAAACAGTCTTACATAGATTACAATGAAACTGCACATTCCCACCACCACCACTACTAGCTTTTACCCCTTTTGTCACAAGCCTCCAAAGTGGTTGAGAAACTTCTAATTCAGGGTTAGAACTTGAACCAAATGTATTGACACTGCCGCTAGAACTCGCCATTATATCTGAAAAGTGAAAATTGAAAAGAAAATAAATAAATAAAATAAAGTTAATAAACACTTCAAAATAATAGTAATAGGAGCTTCAGGTTTGTCCCCGTTGTTCAAACCAGGCCCTCCTCTGCAAACCAGCAGCGAAAAGTATCATTATCTTCAACCGAAACGGAATATCGTGCAATGGCTACAACCACAACAGAGCTTGTGTGGCTAAAAAGTCTTTTCAAAGATATGAATGTCATCATCTCAAAACCTTCGAATATGTATTGTGAAAATAAGAATGCAATCTACATTACAAGTAACCACACCTTTCATAAAAGAACAAAGGAAATAGAGATGAATTGTCATTATGTATGTGATGAGTACCTGAAAGGAACTATTATGTTGTCATATGTCACATCAAAATATCAACTCGCCGATTTCTTCACTAAAGCTCTTCCTGTATCTCAGTTTCCCTTTCTCCTTAGCAAACTTTTGGTCACTTCACCGTAAGTTTGAAGGGGATGTTAATATATATATATATATATATATATATATATATATTCAGTTTTGTAATAGCTAATGCCCATTAAGGGTGTTTATGTCTTTTCACATGTACAATAAATAATTGTTTTTATAAAATAGTTATTTCTTTTATTTTTGTTTTGTAATTAATAAAGCCATTGAGGGCGCTATGGTCATAAGACCATAGAGACATTGGGGCTCCCCAACGGTCACAAATGTGACCGTGGGGAGCTCCCAATGTCTCTATGTAGGAGCCCCCAATGGCCTCACACTCTCTCTTTTGTTGTATAAATAAGGGTGTTTCCCCTTTATTCGTTTATGCTTTTTACTAAAGCATTTATTCAATAAATTGAATATATTTTTTAACCTTTTGTGATGCCTTTTGTATATTGTCCTTTAGTGGGCTTGTGCACATTGTGATTGTGATCTTGGAAGCCCTTAGTGGCATTGGTTCTGTATTTTTTTGCTATTTCATTACAGTGGAGACCAAACCAAACTAACCAAACCGAAGGTATTTGAGAGGGAGGGGTAAAAAATTCTATGTTGCACATACACCTAATGAGACAGGTTTCTACTAGGCAGATATCAAAGATACAGATATAGGTTTTTGGTTAAACAAAACATGTAAAACATTAAAAGCTCTAAATACTTTCTAAAAGGAATAGTAACATACTGACAAATATTGAACAATTAATATAGAATGCATTATTCTCTTCATAGGCATCCAAGGACTCATGATGTATACATATCATATACCATTGCAAGCGATCATAATCTATAATATTGATTTGTTATACATTTAAGCATGTCGATTAGATCTGTAAAATACAACTGTACAGCGAAAGGAATGTGCTCATCACTGAACAATTAAGTACATCTAAAGTAATTCAGTTTGTGATGATATACACCTAAAGACATGCCCGCAAAAATATAATCCATGGCATATTAAGCAATGCACATACAAGATTCGGATACATGTAAGTCTATGCAATGATGGCAGCATATTTTGTGTTATCTATGTAAGCATAACGAAACCAAATGAAACATGAGCAGCAGTCATATTTTCAAAATGTTTACGGATAAATTGGTTAAGATCTTGGAAAAAAAGAGAAAAAATAACTCTTTCCATTTACTATTCCACAGGTGGGCAATGAAGTAGGCTGCCCACAAGAACCTCAGGTTTGGCTCACTAAAAGCTTCATTTGAGCTCATTCACTTAATAAGTGAGACGAGTTTGAGATTTTGAGCTAAATCTTAGACTTTAGTTAAATGAGTTGAACCTAAACCCACGCATAGGGTCATCTAAAACCTGATAGCCTCATGTATAAGCTCTAAATATGCCACAATACACACAAGTTATATAAAAGCTTTAACACAGAGCACACATGAAGTAATGATTAGTGTATGATCTTGCAAACATGAGCAGATCAAGTTAAATCCCATCTGTTCGACCATTCATAAAAATCCAGAAAAATATAAATGTTTTATTGAATATTTCTTAGATCGAGCTTAACCAAACTGAGCATAAGCATGCTTGAGTTCAACCAAGCCAGCTCAAGCCTGGTACATTATGTATTAGCTGCACGGAAGCAACCCAGGTTTAGGTTCAGTTTAGCTTGTGTATGTCCCTACTACCATGATTAAATCAAAATAAGGTCAGAACAGTGAGGCAACTAGGTAGGGCACACCCACTCACCCCACACCCACCCACACACAAAACATCTATTGAAGTGGTGACAGATTAGGGATTTAACTCTATAGGTAAAGCCTAAGCTGCAACATCCTTGGCAATGACTACAAACCATGCTGCCTAGTCACATGGCACGCAAAATTCAATGGAAACAAGTGCACCTGCTGCTATGACCAACCAGTGGTTTTGACTATATAACTAGATTATGATGACACATAGATGTGCAAGAGCAATCACTGATGTGAATTTAATTTCAAGTTTTCAACATATAGGTTATTGCACCTTGTGATGCTCATTTTGTTCAGCTCTGCGCTCGAAGAGAGACAGATCGTACAACTTCAGTTCTAACTGTGACTTCAGATCCATGAACTTCTTTTGCAGTGGAAGAAGATGGGCAATCTGCTTGAAACAGATAAGCAAAAGGTCAAAGGAAAAAAATTATAATTTCACTTGCTTAAAATTAGTCCGCACAAAGCAACGAAAAGATATCCAACTTAAATTATAACAAAAGTTATAAACTCAGAGTTCATGAAACATGTAATGTTATATATAGAAAACTAAAAGAGAACACCACAGCCTGCATTATTACAATATAAAGCCACAAGGTAAACCAAAGTTTTCAAAAACAGCTCCAGTTAATTAACCACATAAATTAGAACAATCATAAAATATCTAATTGAAATGTAGTTCCTGCATCAACCATATAGAACAAGCCTCCTACCTTGCTTACAGCTGCTGCAAATGTATGATTGTGAGTCATTAACCTTTACTGATGGAATTGGAACTAAAATAAGAACCCTTATCTAAAAGAACAAGTGATGAATAATCTTATTTTTGGTACCACAGACTTAAAGAAGCCTGACACATCCTGAAGGTATTTTAACAGTCAAATATGAGATATGTAAAGCATGATTTCCAACAGTAATGTTAATTGGCTCTTTTTTATGAAGTGGGCAACATTTAAAGGATTGCGTGGAACCTACAATCATATTATCAACTTATACTGCCTTGGCAGAAATACAAACAAACAAACAAAGGACTGATCTACATAGAGGTGCTTAACTTGTGACTATTATGTGTCTAACCACTTATAGTATCAATCTCAAATAGAAGCCTAACTTTCGCAGAAATAGTTCAACCAGATGCCCAAATGAGCATCACCTAGTTTTTTGACAGAAAATGTCAATTTAATAGTAATATTACAAATCTACCCCTTACAATTGCCCTATTGGTTTAAGCACAACTTTTCAATCTTAGGCTCTTAACCTCCATTGAATGAGGAAAGAATATCAAAGGGGCATCGATGAAATGCCAGACACTGCAACGAGGTAGAAGGTATATGTTTTCTTATTATTGGTTGTGGGCCCCTATGGATGAGAACACTGGTGGTAACCTGTCTTCACCTACTATGAAGTTATTGGTGGGAGTCTAGGCAAGCTTGGGGCTTCCACTCCTCTGAAGCCAGGTTGGCTACATAGAGCACTTTTAAACTACCAATAATTGTGAATACATGTACACCAAGGAGGAAGTTCTACCAGAATCTCTCCTCAAGAGTACCAAACGTGAGTTTTCTGAAGCTCTCATGTTGTCAACAGATCTTCATGCAAGCTGATGGTCAACTTCATGGATGGGTGACAATAACATCATGCCAAAATGGATCCAATAGAAATGCTGAGGCCTCTTCTTATCCTCATGCTTATGTGACCCTCCCAGTGGTTCTTGACAAACTTAGCTAGAAATCAGCATCTTGGTGAAGGACCAAGCTTAAAAACTACAGCCAAATGAAGGGGGCAGACCTGGCAAGCTGTTGGGTGGACACAACCATACAAGAGGGGGTTGCCTGATCCTACTACAGCAGTCTATATGCAATACATTGCTGAATGCTGCACCATTCCTTACATGGAAGCACAGGTTGTGAAATTGCCGTTTCTGCATTACAGCACAAGGGGATGTAGAAGCTTGGCCGCAAATTTTAGCTCATATACAGTACCAAGGAGTTTATGACGTGGGGCATGATATTTTACTCTTTTTTATATGAGTTTCAACATCTCATACATACATACATTTATTTTTGGGAGATCATCCTATTCACGAGGGTTCGATTATAGGGTTCTTGTATTTTTGTATTTGCTCCGAATATATTTCAGGAAATTTGTGATTAGATTATGCAATGGGGGTGATTCTCCTAGCAGTAGACATAGTTTTACTATATAAGAGCCTACCCATAATGCATGTTCATTCCCTTGTTAGCATCACAAATCAACCTATGTGAAAGGCAGGAACAGTGTGGAGAGAGAGAGAGAGAGAGTTCACCTGATAACAAACTGGTTTTGTTATGCATGGATTTTGGAGGTAAATAAAGGACAAAACTGTCATTTTCCTATTTAATGATAGTTAAATAATATTCATGGTTAAAATAATATGTGTGAAAGAAGTTCCTATCTGAGTTATTTTTAAAAATCTCAGGTGTCAATCTAAAGTTTTTTATGCTACAGGCATTCAAACATAAAATGACCATAAGTCATGCAGCTGTGTAAAATTAAATTTTCCAAACAAAAAAGTGGTTCAAGATCGCATTCCAGAACTGGTAGATCTGGGTTAGAAAATAAGGTAAGCCTTGTGATCTAGTAATATAGATGTTTAGAAGAAAAAATAAGTAAATAATTCAAATAAGGCCTGTGGTAGTAAAAAAATGGAATCCAGCACTCATTTTCCAATGTGAGATTTTCCTTGAAAAATAGAAAAACTACACAAAATTTCAAGTGGGATCATTTTTCCAAGAAATTGGTGATAAGTGATAACAGTAAAATTACAACATTTTCAATGCTTTACAATTTTATAGGCACTCTCAACTTGTAACAACATATTGTTTTTTTCACAAGATATACAAAAAAACTCATGATATTTGTCACAGTGACATACAGAAGGTAGGATTACGGACAATAAATATGATTGCAAACATTCTACGCACTGATTATCCACTTTCCTAGCCTATCTGGCATGCAGACAATTTCAAGTATCAAACAACAAATGCCATCCAGAAGATTAGAAAGACCATAGACATGCCAAGAAGCTGAAAAACACAAAATGCAATAAAGTTAAAACATACATAAGACATCAAAAAAGAAAGGTACACCATCATATAACTCTTTCCAAGAAAATTGAAAGAAAAGAAAGGACAGCATGATGCTATAACACCAAAATGGCGACCTTGCAATTTCCATCCAAGCATGCATACAAAGTAGAAAGCCTACATGCACATTGCACACACATATAAAGACCCAAAAATTATACATCCCAAGAAGAAATGACCAAACAAGCTATGTCAAAGTTTGGTTTCAAAATCAAGTTCGCATTTATATGCCAAAACATCAAGTGTTACAGTCACAAATAGTACAATTTTTCTGGCAACAAAATTTAGAATCATTCGTGCATGTATCTACAGTTGCCACTCACAGTAGCAAAAGTTGTTCAGACAACAAATATATCAATGAACTCACAAAAATATGCATAAGAAATGGTGGTACAAGTGGACAGGAAAATATCCATAAGAACACAAAAAAGTATTATGGAACATCGCACTAAAAATCACCTCAGCTTCAATTTCAGATAACCTTATCTGGCAAATGTGAAGCCTTGATTCTGCATCAGATAGTGCATGCAGTTTCCTCAACAATTCACCACCACCTCTGCAGAAATGACAATTGAATTAAAGGAAAATTTGCAACAATAAATAGTATGATCAAAACTTTCCTTTTCTGGGAAATACCCCAATAAGAATAGTATTGATATTTTTCTTGGAGCATATAAAGTAAGAGATACGAGGAACGTGTCATATGCATCTGATAGTGCATCAAGTTGCCTTAACAAGTGAAAACTGCCACCACTGAAATGATACTTTTCTTTCCCCCCTTCTGACAGCCAAGCTGGGGGATAGCCCCAGTGGTGTTGAAAGCCTTCCCCTCAGAAAAGATAGTGCAAATCTATCAGGTCTGGCTCTCTTATTCTACCCATCGAAGTGAATTAAAATTAAATTAAATAACAAATAGTCTATTAAAAACAGAAACCAAGTTTTATTAAAGCATCACCAGTGAGAGATCCACTTTATCAATATAAGAATATGCCTTTGTGAAATCCACCAAATAAAAGGATAAAGTTTAAGATCAAGATCAGTAAATAAAACAGACATTAATCAAAAAGTTACAACATAATGAACTGGAAATTTGGCAGACTTACTTCCGACTTCCTCCAGTGAGAAGACCACTTGGCTGGAAAATATCACCGTCTAGAGTTACACTAGGTGTGTGGATATCTCTATGAAATGCAACCTACACATGAAAGAGCTTACCATGAAATGAACTAAACAACAATAGTAAAATTCTAAAACATGAATAAACCCCAGTGTTGATGACATATACTAATAAAGAAAAACTGCAAATGTAGGACGCTTCTGCTTTCACCCCCTTATCCTGATAAACAAAATAAAATGGGAAACTTGTGTGCTGAACCCAGGTGAGCACAAAAGATCCAACTTTAAAAAGATGATAGCAAACATAATGGATCTCATATATGCTCCACTATGCAATGCTTATCAGAATAAATAGGGGACACAAATAACCCTGTATAGGAACATTATGAATCACCTCTTATGATAGACACTTATGTTAATAAGTGAAGTACAATCATTTTGTAATCAAAATAAGGGATATTTAAAATATGTAAAATGGCAAAGAAACATCCATACACACAAATTCAAAAAGATTAAACCAAAATACATTTACACAGGCATGTGTGATAAAGAAGATGGAACAATAGAAGGTAGAAATAAACAGGATTTGAAGGTATGAAATACCAAAGAAACCACCTTTCCCACTAAGGAGAAGCATGAATTCACCTATGAAATTGATTGTCAATGTCAATTTGAAGGACCCCAATTTAATGAAACAGCCAAAGATTTAGCATACCTCTTTTGCAGCATCCATACTACGACAAACAAACGTTGAACCAAATACAAAGGCCATTGCTCTCTGAGAAAAAGCAAAAGGCAAACAAGAGTTAAAAGAAATATATTAAACCATTCATTGTCACGCTCAGACTACACATTCCCCATCTAGGAGAAACATCAGGAACAAATCAAGAATAAAGAACATGAAACTGTTCATTTTCTATAGCTATCAGATACTTCATCTTTAACCAGCGAGGGCAGCTGACTGATTGCAACGTATCCCCCCTCTTCAACACACCCAATAACACCATCAAGAAAAAGAGACAACAACATCAGAAAAAGAACAACGAAACGAACAAAAACATGAAGTCCCTCATATTTAAAAAACAAATAAAACATAAAGGAACTTTCTTTAGAATTGTCAAACTCTCTCCACATCAACAAAATAAAAGAGAGCACAAACAATGATTGAGAATGGGCTAGGCTAGGATCTTGCTATTCAAATAACTTAATTTAATGCATGCTAGTTGTTGTGTGGATCATGACAAGCATACTGAGTGGCCCATCTACATTCTGTAAGGAGTGCCAAGAACTTGATTCTGTCCTCACTGACACTGGAAAACCATCAGATTAGTAGGTAGAGATGTGCATGTGCATGTGGGCAAGCCTTAAAGAACTAAAGCATGTTACTTGTAGCTTGGACTATGACAAGCATATCTAGGGATAGGGCTGTAACTGGGTTGGTTTGCATTTATCTTCAGTAGATCCATTTCTAGAATAAGTCAAGAATTGGACCCAAACCTGATCGCTATATGGTTCGGGTTTGGGTTCAGGTTTTCACATGACAAATTATGAAATCATATGGGTTATTGAATTCAGGTATGAATCAGGTCGGGTTATCAGCAGATCCATTTCTTAATCGGGCCAAAAAGTTAGACTCAAATCCAAACCTACACAAAACAGGTATGGGTTTGGTTATGGAAATCAACCAGGTCAGGACTTTACAGGTTCAGGTATGAAGTGGGTCTGGTCAATAACCATTCGGGTATAAATTGGTTCTATTTCATACAACAGAGGTTATGAAACAAATTTAGTTCAAAATTTATGTAAAAGTTCACTAAACAAGTAAAAAATTAGAAATCTTGATGTTTATATATAAGGATAGGTGGCAAATCGGGTCTAAATGGCATTGATGAGAATACAGTCAGGTAATATCAGTTTATGCATGAATTTGATTTGGTTACCGAATAGTCCAAGTATGAAATTGATTTAGGAGGTTAAGGGTTTGGGTATGTTCGGGTATATAAGTTGTGGTCAGGTTTAAAATGGTATGGTCCTGACATGGACCATATGGATACAAGTACATATAGCACTGGGTTGAGAGTAAGAATAGGGATACAAAAAGGTTCAGGTTTATATCTTTCCTACCCAAGAACTCACCTGGTTTAAAAATGGGTCAAAATTTTAGATCTGACTAGGCCCATCGGATCTATCAAAATCGATTTGGGTTGTGTTTAACTAGTTTGAGTCGGGCATTCCAGACCCAATTACACCCCAATTTAACGGCTTATTTATGAACCATAAGGAGTGCTCTCCACTTGATTCCATCCACACTGGCACTGGATACAAATCAGATAAACAAGTTGAATGTGTTGTCACGTAAACATGCCCATGTTGGCCTACATGTTTGGCTGCATTAAGAACAAATTCATATTTTCATAGATGTGAACTACAACATAAAAGATAAAGTTACCTTCTTTCCTTTTCAAAACTCATGTCATACCTTCAGTTCTTCATCATATCCAACCAAAGAAAGTGCCAGTTCTGCATTCCCCTCACCAACCTGAAATTGACTAACTGCTTGTCAACCAGGAAACCAGAAAGCAATGGAGGAAGGCCAAAAGAAAGTGCAAAGAACAAACCAGCCGAGAGGCAGCCTGCTGAACTCTTGCAGGAACTACGTGAGATTGGATTTTGTTGAGAGGTATAATGGTTACTCTTTTCCGAAGGTCACCCTTTTCAAGCAACTGTTTTCCAGTGTTCTCAGTGTCAACAACAACATTAAACAACTTTCCACCTGCAGCCACCTACATAGTAAAACAAGCTAAATTATTCATCAAAAACCTGATGAATTCAAATCTCCGAGCTAGCATTATCATAAGAACAAATACCAAACAGTAAATACAATAATGAATGATATGCTTGCACCAAGCGACACCACCTCTATAGCTATCATTGCAGTGGCATCCTTCACTTTAATGAGTTTAGCAACGACTCCTTTAACCTTTGATCTGTCAAAATCTCTTACAGGATCACGATATGTGAATTGAACATTTGTTAATTGTGCTGAAAGAACTCTTATTTCATCCTTCAACTTCTGCACTGCATCCAAGCCCTCAGAGCGCTCCTAGGAAAGAGATCAAGAAGATGGTAAACCAGAAAAGCTCACAACCTGTGAACAATAACATGAATCTGACACAGAAAAGGTTTCTTTGAATATATGTTAAAGAACTGTCAAAGTCAGCACTTTCAGAACCTTTTGCAAAGCTTCCATGTGACCTTCTTCATAAACAAGAGATTCCAACGCTGCCTTGACATTCTCTACATCTTTCATTTTGCATTTCAACTCATTCTCTACTTTCTTGGCTTCTTCTTGCTTAGACATTGCTTGTTTCTTTTTGTCCTTGAGCTCTTTCTCTAAATGTTCAATCTTTGTTTTCAGTTGTTTCACTTCCGTTTCAGCATTGCCAGCCGCAGCTTTCGCATCAGTAAGTTGATCATCCAGACATTTATCCTCATTCCCATTACTCTTACCTGCTAATACTCCCTGTAAACACCAACTGTTTAGTCATTTTCTAGTGAATTAACATGTCTTAACTGCAAAAAGCATAAAAATTAATATGTTCTGCAAATTAAGGAAGCCAAGATAAACCAATACCTGGTACTCTTTTTCATACTCATTCAGGCTCTTAGAAAGGTCATCCACCCTTTTCCTCAAATCATGTGCTCCATCCTCAGCTTGTTTAATGGCAGTTTCCTTTTCATTTATAGATTTTTTTATGTCTTCTATAGTTGTTAAAAGCTGGTGGGACAGACAATACCACAGAACACATAAATAATCTCTTATAATGTCATAGAACAAAAACGAGAACAAGAAACAGATTCCTGCTGCAGCTGAACTACTATGGAAAAGAAAAATCACATAGAATTACAATATGCTATGCACACCTTTTGAACAGACTTGTTCTCGCTTTTGAGAGACTCCTGCTGATTATTAAGCACAGATGTTTCTCTCACAAGGTCATGTGATAGAACATCTACCTTCTTGGATAAGGATTTAACCTCACCGCCCATCATTGCCTCCTTTTCAGCTGCCAAAACTGATATCTTTTTCTCCATTTCTTCAATTTCCAGTTGCATGCCTTTCATGGTCTCATCAAGATCAGAAATCTTAAGCTTCATCTCATCCACACTGCCAACTGCAAGGTCACGAGTTTTCTCTGCCTGAACGAATTCATAAGCAATACAGAATCTTCTCAGTCGATCTAGTTCTACATTGCCATTGGCCCATTGCATATATTGTCCCTTTTCTTTTCGAAGCTTCTCCAGGGCAGGTAAAATTTCCTGATCAAGCAGCTTGTCAATCTCATCTACCTTTGTCTGTTTCTTCTCAAGTGTCTTCAAAGCACCCTCCTTTTTCATTTCATACATCCGTGTTCCAGCAGCTTCTTCAAGCATTGATAAAATCTCTGGTGGTTTCATGTTCAAAACCTTAGTTATTCTTCCTTGCATGATGAGAAAATGTGGATTGTTCACATTAAGCTGAACAGAATGGAAAAGATTCTGGACTCGAGAGGGCTGAGCAAGGTGCCCATTAATAAGATATTTGTTCCTTCCACCAACCACAATCTGCACACAATGCAATGCTAGTCAAGGCTAAATCAATATGCAATGATGGCCAAAATTCAACAAGTAAACTAGAGCAGATCCACTATATAGCATTGACTGAACAATGTTATGAACTTCTGATGTCTGCAATTGCCAAGGTCTCCAACCATTAAAAGCTATCATAAGAGCACACCTCATAGCATAGAAGCTCAGCATGCCAAGGCCACGGATTTCTTGTGAGATTTTCACAATGTTGACTGTTCTCAAGATTTTTTTTTTGCTGATCAGTAGGTCCAGGGCAAAACGGCAGAAGATCAAAAGGATCTTTCAGAATAGTCCCTTTTATTGAACCAGAGATGCTAATGGGATAGGAAACAAAGTGGGGAATCTCTCTACTGCACCAGTCTCCCAGACTAAGAATAAGTAATGTTGATCCTTCTCAAGTTTCTACTAGAAAAACTTGAAAAGATATGCTAGAAGTAAAAAAAAAAGGTGAAATAATAATGGTGTGCATCAAAAATTAAGGTAGTAGATAAATAAGCCACGAATTCAGAAAATAGATAGCTTCAAAGTATATTCAAGTAAATCGTGTAACATTTCTTATGGGAATCGAAAAACTTTTTCTTACTGAATTAAATATATCATATTGTAATCGTGATAACAGTGCAACATAATCATTTAGAATATAATTTATCATGATATCATATCAGGATTCAACAAGATACACCATTAAATATTATATAGTATAATTAATCATATTGTATTGTACAAGTCGAAATATATAGGTTCCAGAGAGTTTTCTTTTCTTTTTTTTGAAAATTTCAGCAAGAATTTTTAAGCTAAATGAGACAATTCATACTTTTCACCACATCTTCACCCCCAACACGTTAGAAACTTATTTTCTCTCCCATTCTATGGTTTTTTATACCTAAGAAAAATGGGGTTTTCGGAAATTTTGCCCTAATAAAACTCTTAAGAGACCCGATTCGACTGTGGTCTTCAAGAGTTTTCCGTAATGCAAACTTCAAGAAGACAGATTCATGTATGAAGAGGCTAGACCTATAGATTCATGACGTAGTACCGCTCTTCCTTCTGTTCTCAGTCTTTTGTGGGGCTTAATCCATAAATGAGGAAGATAGACTATGGATTTAAGGGAAAACAAAGGACAACTATAAGACAACAGGTTAAGTACATATCGAAATCTGCTAACTACTTTCAGGTCTTTAAGAACTCCGAATTTGGTCACTTTTCTATTTTTAGTGATTATATCATAGCAATTGCCAACAAATCGACAGTACAGAATACAAGATCATGCAATACAAATTTTCATGATAAAATTAGGCTATGACAATCAAAAGAGAAACACGAGGCTTACCTGGCGGGTGACAGTGATCTCCTGCGAGTCCTCGTAGCCGAGAGGGCTACGGGCACGATCGGAATTGTCGAAGACGACGGAGACTGTGGCTTTGGTGACCCCCGACTGGCCCTGCTTGTAAACCAATTCCTGCAGATTGGAGGCCCTGACTTGCTGGAGGTTCGTGATCCCGAGAACGAAGCAGATGGAGTCAAGGATGTTGGATTTTCCGGATCCATTGAGCCCGGTAATGGCGTTGAAGTAAGGGTCTAACCCTGGAACCACCGTTCTGGTGGCGTAGGACTTGAAGCCCTCGAGGCAGATCTCCTTTATATGCATTCCTCTTCCTCTTCCTCTTCCTCTTCCTCTTCCTCAGTAGGGTTTGGATTGGGGTTAGGGTTTTTCTGTGATTTCCTTTAGTTGGGTAGGAGGGAAGGGAAAGAAAAGGGTTTTATTAGTTTTCTCCTCTCAGTTGATACGAAAAGAGAGACAGGGGAAGCGGAGCCCCCTGTCGACACCCCGAACGGCAAAGGGCTCCGCCCCCTGCCGACAAGAAAAGAGGGACATGGGGAGCGGAGCCCCCTGTCGACACCACGAATGGCAAGGGGCTGCCGACAAGAAAAGAGGGACAGGGGGAGCGGAGCCCCCTGTCGACACCACGAATGGCAAGGGGCTGCCGACAAGAAAAGAGGGACAGGGGAAGCGGAGCCCCCTATCGACACCACAAGCAACAGTGGGGAAGGGGGGTTTACCGGAAGAGGTCGCGGCGACGGGGGATGTCACGGACGACCCAGGAGATGGCAGCGGGACCAGGGAGGAGGAAGTGACGGGGCCTCACACCGACGGAGGGTGCCGAGGCAGGGAGGAGAGCAGCAGCGGTGCTATTTCCGGCGGCGGCTGTCGTCAGGTGGCCGGAGAGGAAGGGGAGGAAGTGGTGGGTTGCCGGAGCTCGAAGGCCGACGCCAGCTTCGATCGTCGGCGTCCTGCGACACAGGGGACGGAGAGGGGGGTTCTCGGGTCGTCGGGGGGGCTGCCGGACTCAGGGAAGAGGAGGCGGCCGGACGGGGTTGGTCGCCAGTCGCCGGCGGCAGCGCGAGAGAGGCGGAGCAGAGGAGAGAGAAGGGGCGAGTGTTTTTGCCGCTCGCCCGAGACGCCTGTGTCATTTTAAACACAGGCTTCTCGATCGTTCGAGAAGCCGGGTCCGGGCTGGACCCGGATCCGATGCGGTGGGCGGACCGTGACACGTGCCTAGCATATGTCCGACACTTGTCCGATCTTTTATTTTTTAACCGGGCTTTACAACTTACCTTCCTTAAAAGAATTTAGTCCGCAAAATTTCATTGGAAGGTGATATGCCAAGATCGCAGTCTAAGAGAATTGGTATTGACCAGGATGCACGTGTGTGTCAGCTCACAAACACATAAGCTTCTAAAAGGATCAAGATAATACATAATGAGTTCTTGAAAAAGGTTTGAAGTCAACAACTTGATCGAACAAAAATGTGTGTGATTTCGTTAATAATTTATGTATTCGTAAAAGTTTATATAGAGCCATAAAAAGGGTTTAGCAGAAGACTATAAGAATATTTATTTGTCACCTTCTACTTGATTCGACACGCCTGAAGAGACACAATGAAACATTGCTCTAGCTTTTTTTTGTTCCTTGAACGGGGGTCTCTGTTAAACCTGGGTAAATCCCGATTAGAAAAAAAGATCGAACACGTGTTGCAGTCTCCCCGCCGCATCGAATCCGAGCAGGACCCAGATTCGGGTCCAGCCCAGACTCAACTTCTCGAACGATCGATAGGGGGCTCCGCTACCCCTGTCCCTCTTTTCTTGTCGGCTAGGGGGGGTAGCCCCCTTGCCATTCGTGGTGTCGACAGGGGGCTCCACTCCCCTTGTCCTTTTTTTCTTGTCGTCAGGGGGCATAGCCCCTTGCCGTTCGTGGTGTCGACAGGGGGCTCCGCTCCCCTGTCCCTCTTTTCGTATCGGCATGGGGGTGAAGCCCCTTGCCGTCTGTGGTGTCGACAGACCCGACTCTCTTGTTTTGCCGGCAAGGGGCTCCGCAGCCCACCCCCCCCCCCCATTTGCCTTGTCAACAGGGGGCTCTACTCCCCCTGTCCCACTTGTTTTGCCGACAGAGGGAGCATTCCCCCAGCTTTCGTTTTTCTAGGCAAGGGGCAAGGCCCCTGTCTTCTTGTTTTCGAGCAGGGGGCTTCTTCCCCCTGCCTTGTTCTTGTTGTCGGTAGGGGTTGAGCCTCTGCCTGTCTCATTCCCGGCAGAGGGGCGAAACTCCCTCCTGCTCTCCTGTGGCTTCACGGCAGGGGGTTCCACCCCCTGCCTCTTGTGTTATGTCAGCAGGGGGCAAAGCTCCCCCTCCCCCCCTTGGTTTCACGGCATGGGGCAAAGCCCCTCTTCTTCCTGTATTCGGGCAGGGGGATAAGCCCCTTGCATATTGTTTGTTTCCCAGTAGGGGGCTTCGCCCCTTGCCTTGATCTTTCTACTGGCAGGGGCGGAACCCATGTCTCCTTCTCAGCAGGGGGGTGCACCCCCTGTCTTGTTGTGGCAGGGCGCCTCTGCTCCCTCCCTTGCCTTTCTTTGTTTTGGCAGGCAAGGAGCCCTTGCTCCCTGCCTCTGCAGCTTTTTGCCAGGCAGGGTTGAGGCCCCTGCCTTTGGCACCCTTGTTGGTAGGGTGCAGAGTTCCTACCTTTGCAGCCTACAGGAGGCTTAGCTGCTTCTGTTGCTTTTCTACAGGGAGCTAAGCTCCCCGCCTACCCTTATGGTCCAATACTACTATAGGTGTTATCGGACTTGCTTTTGGCTTTTGATTTACATACTAACATTCTAAGCATCGCAGGTTGAACGGTGGATCCTACTCGCCCTCCCTAGCTCGAGCTTGCGCTTACCTACACCGTAGGCATACAAGGACCACAACCCCTCGAAGTAGGGGATTATTGCTTGAAAGGACAATCAATTGACAAATGCTAAAATAAGAAAAATTAATTAAATTATGAGAACGAAGTATATATATATATATACTTTTAACTCCATGATGCGGTTTCGCGAACTTGGTCCTTTTGATTCTTGCATTTTACTTTCATGTTGCCACCGCGCTATATGTGCCCAAGCTTTTACTTGTAGTTCTTTTCTGTTACTGCTTTACTTCCAAGACGTGGTTTCGTGATCCCGGTTCTTCTTTACATTTTCGCATTTTTCTTTCTGCCTTTTTGTTACTTGTTGCCCCGTGTTTTGCACCATGGCATTTACTAGTATGTGTATGCATTTTAACTCCAGGACGCAATCCTGGTCCTTTGTTATTTTCTTATTTGTTTCTTTTCTAGCTTTTTATATTATGATTGCCCCACGCTTTATGCATCATGGCTTTACTTCTTGCTTGTACTCTTCATACGTTACTTTCCTGTTATTATGCTTTACATGCCGAGGCTTGCTTTCGCACTCACTTTTTTGCATATGTTGTTTTGTCCTTAGATTGTTGTCGCACTTTGTATATATGCTTTACTCTTGATTGTGATCTTATCTTTGTCGTATGCTCCTTTACTTGCTTACGCTTATCGTTTAATCGAGACACAACTTCATGCCTCGTGAGTCACCTTTTGTACTTGCTTAGTTAAGGTATGATTTCGTACTTCGTGAGTTGCTTACATATTTGTCTGCTTGTGTGTTTCAATAGACGAGGTATAAGTTCATACCTCATGTGTGGCTTTTGCGTTTTTCGCTTGAGGTGCAGCTTTTCACATCGAGTCTTGCTCCTCGATTTGCCATTACACTATAATGTGCACGGGTTTGCCTCTTGTCGGCTTACACTCCCTGAGTGCAGCTTCTAGTGTATAGCGTATTGTTTCGCTTATTTGTTTTAAAAGTCATGACACACACACTTATGCACTTAGTTATTAAAAAAAGGATGACTTTTAAGCAACAAACTATTTTCAAAACATATAATTTAGTAAAGTAGATTTCAAAAGCCTCTTGCGAGGTAGCGGTCAAATCTCTCAAATCGATGTATTTGAGAAAAGTGTGTTAGAACTTCAGTTGGCGTATCCGATACGATTCAGATAACCCTATTTAGGAGCATGTGCATGAGTTAGACGAGAGTTTTATCAGGTACCTGCGTCATTGCTAGATCGGTGCTACATCACCTCTGTTGTGAGACCTAGTTACTAGGCTTTTTGGTCAAACTAAGATAGTTGGCGCACTTCTTTCTTTCGCAAGATTATTGTTGGTGGATTTCTTTTGAGAAATCCATGCTCCTCCCCTCGTAGTCGTATTCTTAGTCATGTGTGATATGTTTGGACTACGAGGAGCAGAATAAGAGGTCAGTAGTAACCTCGAGGCATGCTTTGACACTTTCTATTAATCATGTAATGTTGTTCTTCGCCTAATAGGCAAGATGCTCGTGATTGTCTAAAAGACCCCAGCATGGTAAGTTGGAACTTGAATGAGTTTACTGTGGACTTCTGTAAAGCAAACCTGTTGAGGGATTTCCTTCGAGAAATCCTTACTTCTCTCATCATGGTTATACTTTTGAACATATATGTTGCGTACTGCGGTGAGTAGGATGAGAGGTGTGTAGTTGCCTCGAACGAACAATAGCACATGTAATTCACATAATGATAATTATGCGCCTTCACAGGCAAGATGCTTGAGTGGGTCGAAAGACCAGAGCATGTAGAATGGTACGGCGGTTAAGAAACCCCCATCGTGCCCGTTCGACATGGTTCATCAAGAGAGAGGATGGATGGTACAAAACTTTGATGGTCAAACCATTAATGGTAGTCACAGACAAAGATCTGACTTCCTCAATCAGCGAAGGTTAGGGAAATTACTACAAAGATAGCCTTCAAGCCACTTCTGCAGAAGTTTGGATGCATCTATGGGCTACTTAGGTCTTTAGAGACTTACTCTCTTAGTCACTGGTCATCCCCTTATGAGAGGACTCTGTCAGTCACTTGGGATAGCGTAAAATACATAGCATAATGGACCCCTGAATCGATGTCGGTTGTTTCTATATTTCATGCCTTGTGCGTACCTACAATGGCCAGCTAATAATGAGAACAAAATGTAACCTACACATATGATTATAAGATATGCATTGATTGATTGCTTGCTCGGTAGTTCAGTATACTACTCGTTGAGCTATGCATGCTTATCGAGGCGTTACTCTAGTTTGTTAAACTGCTTACACAGTTTTTTGCTAAGTAACATCTAGCTTCTCATACTAGTTAAATGCTTGTAATAATAGCATTATGTCAGTTGCTACATATTAGAATGTGACTTACTTTACCCCTTGGTCGAGCTGCTTGTTGCTTATTGTAACGTAGCACTTGTTGGCTTGTGTCTCTTATGATTGATGTGATTGCATACAACTCGTAATCTACGAACTGGTGGTAACTAGGATTGATGTAGTTGTTTGTCTTATAAGTTGCTTACATATTGTGATACAATTGTTGCCATATGATTGTTTATCATGTGTAGCTTATAAATTGTTTGCGATGCAATATCTTGTGCCTTACGATTAATCTAATTACTTGCTGATGAACAGAACCATTTGATGACAATTGTATGTATTGTGAGCATTGTTATGAGTGTTTATCTTATTTAGTTGTTTTGTTTGGCTGTCGGATAGAGTTAGTTACTCTTCGCCTATAGAATAAATTGGATTGTCATCGCTATTTGTTTAGCACTACGATCCTTACCTCTCTTGTATTTAGTTGGTTGTTTTACTAGAGTTTTGCTTACTTCATGGCACGTTCGGTTAATTCTGCTACTCTTGCTTCTCTTGCTTGATTTAGCAATTATCTTGCTTATTGCAAACTTTGTTCTTTCTTGTCTTTGGCACCTCTATTAGTTTCTTGCGAAACTGACCCATTTCATGGGCAGATGGTGAACAGGTTGTTACAGTTTGCGATGGCACGACAACGTGATGTGTTCAAGACGAGTCCATTTCCTTGATGTTACACTCTTAAGGATATTTTGGTAAATATGATATAGAGTTTCTTTGAAAGCATTTATTCTGATTAAAACTATGAATTATTAAAATTGTATTACCAAAACTCTGTTTCATTTCAATAAATATATAATTGAGTTGCAAATCAGCTTGTAAAGAGAAGTTTGCGCTGTAATGCGTCCAAGGTCCAGGGACTTGCTATTTCAAATATGATTTTTCGCTGAACTTTTGTTTCAATCTCTGATAAATGATCGATTTCAAAGCTTTCAACCTTTTTCATAAAAGGTTTCAAGTCCAGGATTTTGGGGCGTTACAACTTTTGGTATCAGAGCGATAGGGAAAACAGTAATCCTTGATCATCCGTCATATGCATCGCACTGTGAGTATTATTATTTTTTTAACCGGCTTTACATGTTTTCTCTACTGACTCTTGGCAGGAATGTGAAAGTTTTTACTCTATTTTGAAATTTTACCAGAGTCGCTTAACCAGCGTAGCTCGTGGGATGTTGTGTTCTTAATGCTCGGTTCAGACCTGGGTTTGATTTTTATGGCCCTTTTGGACCTGATGGAAGCAAGCACTGTGTCAATTGTCACTAGGATACACACTAGCCGGACTCGAGCCCGCCCTAGCCTAGTTTGGCACATACAAGGTTGGTTTGCTTGAGCCCTCCCTAGCCAAGTTTGGCTCGTAAAAAGCTTGGTCCGCTCAAGTAAACTGGTGTACAAGCTTAGGCTCGACCTGAAGTGACCGACTCGCCTGAGTAAACTGGTGTAGTGGTGTATGGGCTCGAGTCGAGTCCAAGTAAATTGACGAAAGCAAGCACTTTGTGTAGGCTCCGCGTTTCTGTTGTCGATGAGGGTGCCAAATGAAAAAAGGATGGGCACTCGACGAACAACCTCCCACGACTTCTCGAGCTTGCCCACTGCGACCTTGAGCTCTGTTCGCTTCTGCATCTCATAGAGTTGACGCTGGCAGCACAGACGTGCCTTGAGTAGCTGCTTCACTTGCATCAGCTTCCACTGCCGCTTTGACACCTCGCCAATAAACATTCGCGACATACAAGATACATGTTTCGTAAATATTTTTTTAATATGGCTCTTATTAAAGAATAAGCAATCATATCAAATGTAGGTAAGTAACTGATTTTGATTTTATTTATTTTAAATCAGATGTAAGTAAGTAATTGATTTTGATTTTGTTTATTTTAATCATGTCATAAATACAAAAGCAATTGAATATGAGTTTCAATAGTATCATATTTCTTCGAAATAGCATCAAACATTGCCTTTTTTATAAGGTAATCTTCGAACACCCTAATGAGATTGTCATCCATGTAGGTGCACATGATGGTTTTGTCTAACATGTTATCCTTTTTATATTTAAGATAAATATTTTTATTTACTTATGTAGTTTTGTCACTAAGGTCTCTCATTTTAGTAGTTGAAGCATTCTCAATGCCCTCTAAGATCAAAACTAGAGGAATTCTCATATTTCAAATATGAAAATTAAATATACTTAATTTATCAGTTTTGGCCAACTTAGTAAAACAAACTGAGTAAAACAAACCCTACTAGACATTTTTTTGGTTTTAAATATTTTATATTGGCAAAATATGATAAAAATATGTTCAACATTCAGCAATAAAATAAATATCACAATATTAGCTATGAACTCACAAAATATTCATGATATTAAATATATTTTGTCATGCAAATATTAAAAATTAAAAAACAATCAATTTCTGACTTTTTTAACTAAAAAAAAGATTAATGAAGCAAACAGCAAATTTTGAGTACCTTTTCTAATTTTAGAAAAGTCAGAAGTGTGTATCGAAAGAAAGAAAAAATCCTCAAAACATAACTAAAAAAAAATCAAAGGATTTTATGCAAAATCTCAAAAAAATAAGAGTTTATCTTGTATATTTTTCAAAGTAGTGGCTATATATTTCTAATGTATGTGGTTCAACATGGACTTTGAACATGTCAATTGCCAACTGTCAACATAATACTATAATGGATCTTATAGATCTAAGTGCAAAGCAACACAATCAAATGCTACACAATGCGTGGGGGTTGCTGTCAATTTATCACGGTTGGGGCACATAAGGTTGAGTGGTTGTGTCATTTGCCCAGAGTTTTACCTTGCATGAAAGTGAGATCATTAATTAAGTGACTTGGTTCTTGGTAATGATTTTTTTTGTCTTCAGAAAAAAAGCTACAAATGTGACACAAGTTGATTACTGAAGTATCTTTGTCTAAGTATAAAGATTCATCCACCAATGAGGGCTCTGCCGAGAATAGATTAGGTGATCTGTCAAAACATTTTAAGAAAGTGAATTGACATCTTCATTGTCCATTGTTTTATCCCACAAAGATCTCATGGTCCTTGTGTACATTGTTGATGGTGAGGATGCATGTCAAATCACTTGATCTGCTCTCGGCTTCGCTTGTCTGGCAGTAATAGTTAGTGCATGTCACCTTGTGTCAGGATGTTGCACGTCTGAATCCCAATGGTATATATATGCTTGTATAAAACCCGAGCTTTCTCCGTTGAAAAAAAAAAGTATAGAGATTCATCCATACCCAAATTCAAAACAATGGCTTGCTCACTTTTTTTGAATAAATATTCATAGAATCCTATCACTGATATAGGGCTCCCCTCTACAAAATTTTCTAAATGGTGATTAGTGTTTATTTTTATTTATAAAATCTCCAACATGAAATACAAAGAAAAGAAGGCACAATGCTTGCCATTTAGAAAAAGAAAAATAATATTATCATAACTGCCTCCAAAACTTCTATTTCTTAATGAAGTTTCTTCAGCCATAGTAGTTTCTCCCTTTTATCCTTTTTTATCATCTACTTTTGCAATTGGTTATGCTACCTATAATGCCTATGACCTCCATATACTTGTGATAAATTTTTTGTAGTCTCTCATACAAATGCATGAACCAACCAAAAGGATGCATAATATAGTCAATTGATAACTTCTAAATAAATTTTAGCAATTATATACAAAGACAAATTCTCATAAGGGTTTTGGTCACCTTGTCGAAGAGGTCGGCTTAAAGCATTCAAATTGAAGGATGTCACCTAGAATGTGTTCTTGGCCTTATCACCCAAGCAATGGGCTGGAAAACAAGTCGAACCGCTCATGGCCAACTCATGTTCAACTCTTAAAGAGTTCGTTTAAACTTATAAAATAGTCTTGGGATTTATGATGATCGAATGAGTTGGTTAAGATAGCCAGATGTGAATCTATGAATTTGGTTGTACTTTAATTATTTTAGCATGATTATATGAACTCAGATCGACTATAGATTACACTATAATTGAAAAGAATATGTTAACTTATTAGGTGAATGACACATCACACCTACTTAGTCATATTTTTAATAAATATAATGTATTTTCCTGATTAACATATATCACATATGTATACCATAATGAATGTATATCATGAATATCTGATTAAATGAATTATGTTATTATTAATATGTTTTTTATATTAACTTTGTACACTAAAAATGTGTTTTGGTGTAGACCTACCAAGTTTTAATGAATTTGACCTTTTTTATGGGCATAGAGGTGATTATAAATACAATTGCGGATGGAAGACGTTACGACGACGTCAATGAACCAATCATTTTATTTTATCGGGCACTGAATTCAAATACATGTTACTATTGTGTAGGTTTTTTAATACTTTGTTATTTTATAATTGAAGTATTTTAAATGAATCACATTTAAACTCAATATAATTTTTTTTTATGGAATGTAACCCACATGAGGTTTTGAGCCAAAGTTAAATATATTTTCATCGATAATTATTCAATCAACAACAACAACGCCTTCATCCCAAAACAATTGGGGTCGGCGATTTGATAATTATTCAATAAGAAAAAGCATTTAATTTTTACGTATTTTACAAGTGATTAAAAATATTGGGGCTTACATGAATGGTCAAATCTACAAAAAAAAATGAACATTCGCGAGTGGTAGGCAACTACCACTTTTTCATATATTTATATAAGCAATGCTAAAGTGATCTCTAAGAGAAATTACACCAACCTAATAGAAACCATGCATATAAGTTTCTTCTCAACCATACAACATAGATGAATTTAACATAGTTTTTCTTAGAGGTATCATGCATTTGATTATGATTTTTTAATGTGAAAAATTTTTTAAGTTCTGATATTTTGTCACCTTATGGGTCCTTGATTTTTGAAGATTTTTTAAAATTTACTTGCATGTCACAATCACAGGATCCAAATCTTGTTTTGTACTAAAAAATATATGTAAATCATATCTACAAGGTTCGATAAAAAAAGGAAAACTAAAAAATTATAAAAAATTTGGTTTTTAGTAAGTAGAAGTATGTTATCATATATATAGTAATGTTTAGAGCAAATCAATTTAACAAGTATTCTTGATTTTTAGTTAATCAAGTTTTGGTATAATATGAAATGTTAATCTTTTTGTTGAGCTAAAAATACATTTAAATATAAAAATTGTTTAAACAAATACATGATTTCTACTAAATAAAGCATAGAGATCACATCTAAGCATTTATATTAAGTAAAAAACACATGCAAATATATTTTTTAAAAGAGTCTAAGGTGGGAAGATAAATGGTGTGCACATTATAAAGATAGAAGGGGATGGTCCAACCCATTTTCATTAAATCTAGTTAAGAATCTCTAAAAATCCTACTTTCAAGTATTTTTTCTTGATTTGAAAAGTTAGATGTGTTAATCTTTGCTAATTTACTTCTTTCAAATGGTTTGAAGTGAAAATATCAAATACACATTAGAGCATAAAAATTCTTAGTCAAACATATGTTTTCTATTGAGTAAACCATGGCAAACACATCTAATGGTTCCAATAAACCAAAAATTACTTGAAAGTACAATTTTTGAGGGCCTAATGGGACCTAACTTCTCATTTCTCTCTCTCTCTCTCTCTCTCTCTCTCTCTCTCTCTCTCTCACACACACACACACACACACACACACATATATATAATGTTAACTTGAAATATGTGAGCTAGAGTATGAATTAAGATTTATGTGTTTTTTTTTTAAATTTTACCATACAAGTGTGATCTAGATGCTTGGTTTTTATAGAAACAAACTCTTAGATCAAGCAATTATGATGCATAAGAAGAGTCTTTTAAGACTTGAAAATCAAAGGCTTGAGATTTTCTTAAATATTCATGCATCCAAATATCACATTTTTCTTCGAAAATACATGATCCAACGGTCTATTCTTAGCAAATGGACTATGCCAAATACATCTCGAGGGCTGAATTTGCAAAAAAAGTATAAAAAATGCCTAGATTACACTTCGGTTAACATATTTCAATTAATATGTTCTAGTGACTATATATATATATATAGAAACCTACAAAACATGATAGATGCTAAATGAAACATGCAATTAGATTTTCAATGTTTTTTTTTTAATTATGACCGTTCAAATGTGAACTATATTATTGTTTTTATAGGAATCACTTCTTGGTGGATTTGATTCCAATGCATGAATAGTTTTTTATAAGGTTTAAAAAATTGATGGCCTACAATTTTCATAAATTTTTGAGGCTCCAAACACCATTTTTTTCATCCAAAATGCATGTTTCAAATGTCGATTTATAGTGAATCAATCATGCTGAACACATCCAGGGGTCAAAATTTCAAAAAAAAAAAAACCAATATCATGTTTCATTTAGCACGGTGCCCAAGTTTAGAATCGACAATTTTAAAGGCCCGCCAAACAGGCGCATAGAAGCAGCTATCAAAAGAGTTGATCAATTATACATACTTTTTTTTTTTAAAGGCAAGTTGGGGTTAGGCGTACCCCTACCAGAAAATAGACACCCCATGTGGCAGAAGGATTCGATCCTGGGCCTTCAGCTTGACACAGGACCTCGCTTACCACATGGGATACCATTGATGTTGTTAAAATCGGTTCACTAGGTGCATAAGTTTCTTTAAAAAACCGAAGAATCAAAAGATTTTCTTATTCAAAACATCAAAAAACAAGAAAAAAATGGCTAATTCTGAACCGATTCTACTTCAAACCGACCAATTTAGGTCGATTGAATCGACCCATGTTTCAAATCAGCCGTTATGAATTCGACCCATTTTGATCAATTTTGACAACATTGGTTACATACCAAGCCATGACAACCAACACTATGGAGCCAAGTTCGTCATTTGAACCATAGTCAACAATCTCATTCAAGAATTTCAATGCAAGAAAAAATTTCACCATAAGTTAAAAAACTTTTGTATTTGAATAAATGTTGAAAAAAGTCCTTGCTTATGCTTAGTAACGAGTAACATGCAAAAATATGGAGAAAAAACTGGAAAAAAAATTTGTTGTGCTAAATAATCAATACTTGGCTCTCAAAATACGAACAAGAATCTCTCTCCTTAGAGGGATGTAAAAGCACACACTGAATGTAATGATAATATTCACAACAAAAATTATAATCACTATAGTAAGAAAAGTGAGCTTGATCCTACTATACCTTTGGTTATAACAGAGAGAGAGAGAGAGAGAGAGAGAGAGATTTGTGTGTGTATTGGTTGTGTTTGTGCATGTATGCATAAATGCAACTTCTCTGTAATATTCCCACTGTAGCACAAAAGATATAACGTTCCAAAACTTTTTCAAGCTATTCATTTGTTAGAACAGTCTCCAATCGAGTGCTATGACATGAAAAGTTCCTCACTAGATCAGAAATGTAGAAAAACAAGAGATAATCAGCTCAGACTTCCCCATGCCACAGTTCCTCCATGCTTTTATAAGGGCCGAGCTCATGAACAAAAAATTCAGCTTGAATAAACCGCCTTTGTAATTGAAGAGAAGGTGGTAATTAGACCCATAAAACTAGAAGAAACATAAGGGCAAAACCCTATTTGAAGCAACACATTTGGAATATCTGAGCACCAAGTGAGAAATCAGGCATGCTGCCTCAAGTTTTCATGCATTAAACACTTTAACATGCAGTTCAACCTAGAAATAAACAATATCTGCCTCAAAAAGATGCAAAAATTGTCAAAGATAGAATGCAACACTAGAGGCATATGTGTATATTTTAATTCTGTATTTTTTTATGTAATCTATCATAGCTGAACATTGTCAGCTAATGACAGACTGTGTGCGGCACAGTGCTGCATAGTCTGTCATCTAATTACAGACTATGTTGCACAATCTTTGTCTACTAAAGAGACGTTGGGACTGTACAGCCCAACGACTCCCTCTCTTTCACCCCTCTATAAATAAGGGTCTCCAAGCCCAATGTATTCATTATTCAATAAGGGTTTTTATTCCCTTATACTTAATAAAATAGTGCATTTTATGCACTTTCTTGCTTTTGTGGTGTGTAACATTTGAGTGCAACTTTGTGCTAGCCTGTGTTTGAAATATCAAGTTATTGTATGTATGGTTCTTTACATGGTATCAGAGCTAGGTGTATGATCAACAGTGCATTAGTGAGTTGCCTCATAAATCATGCTTATTTTATTTTGTGTCAGCCATTTGTTTCCTTTTGGCATGTACATGATTTTTTATTTCGTGTTTATAGTTTTCATGTTTTAAAATCGAATTTGACCTGTGAGTTATTTTTCTGCATAGTTCTTAGCTGTAAATATGTTCTGCATATTTTTTTAAAGTCTTAAATTTGATTCGCCAGTGTCCATGTGGACAAATCAGTTCGATTGTGCATGTGGATATATATGCAAGTGTACATGCGCACAGATCTGCAGATTTCCATAAGCGCGCAGATCTGGTCCAGTTCTGCTGATTTTTTTGTATGCACGCAAAGCGAATCAAACCTGCAACAGGACCTAATATATATATATATATATATATATATATATATATATATATATATATATATATATATATATATATATATATATATAAGTGGGGATCAACCATGTTTAGAGGTGATCCTTTGGGGTCTGATTTTGGATCAGATCTGATCCAAACCAGACCTGTCATGGGCTTCTTTATGTTGCCATTAAACCTTGTTTTTTTTAAATAACTATATTCACAAACTATCTTATAAACTGCTTATATGACTGTGTTTTACTTTTCCTCCTTTAATTCATCATGGGTGAATATTTTCCACACAATACAAGGAATTCCAACTTTATTCTGTCATTCAAACTTGAAGGAAGCAACTATGATATATGGGCGGGACACTTGGAGACATTCATCAACGGTCAAGGTTTGTGGGGATTCGTAAGAGGTACTATTCTTGAACCCACTCTCAAAATTTCATTAGTTGAAAATGAATTTGAGACTGGTATTGAAGAAAGAAACAAAGCCATGGAAGAATACTACAAAAAATTAGATGAATGAGAAATGTAAAAATTCTTTCATGGATGCTAAGTGGAGTTGAGACAAAAATCGCCTCAAATCTATTATGTTACAAAAAGGCAAATAAAACGTGGGAATATCTTAAAGGTATGTTTACCGAAAAAGATATGACTTACAAGTATTATCTTTAAGAAAAGGTTAGAAATATCAAACAAGGAGATAAAATATAAGAGATTACTTTATAGAGTTATCTTCAATTTGAACCCAACTTGCCCAATTTGAATCCAAATGGGAAGGTAAGTGTATAGAAATGCGAAGAGTTCAAGTTGAAGAAGATGGACTCTTTGCCTTCCTTTATGGTTTGAGACCCAAATTTGAACAAACAAGGGCCTCACTGCTATCATCTTCAACACCCCCTCCTATTCATGAGATTCTCACTAAAATTAGTGGAGAAGAAACTAGGCTAAACAAGAGTAAAAATGTTAGTGTTTTTGCTACTTCTAGCATTGGTCTAGAAGAGGACCGCACTCTTGCCCCATCAAAACCAAGACATTATATTAAGCCATATAAACCACTCCATTTCAATAGGAATAAAGGTGGATCAAAAATCATTTGCCATAACTGCAATGAGCCCGGTCATATTAGGCCTCAATACCCTAAATATAAATATAGGCCTCAAGAAAAATGTGTTGCCACTACACCATCAAAACAAGATGAAGATACTCTGAACCTCAAGGACCTCACCGAATCATTATCTTAATTGACAGAGGCATTACAACCATTACTTAAAGGATCTACGTCAGGAGCGGCTATTGCATCATCTTCTATTCCTGGTATGTGCTCTTGGCTTCTAGATTCAGGAGCTTTGTTTCATATGATTCTATATAAGTCTATATTATTTGAATGTCAATCTAATTCAAATACATCATTTGTTTCCGCTGCTGATGGTACTGCTTTAGAAATAAAAGGTGTTGGAACTTTTAAAAATAATAGCAAATTTTATATTTCAAAAATAAGATTTATACCTAAACTACCTTAACCTACTTTCAGTTTTGCAAATCTCGGATCATGGATGTGATATCATTTTCTCATCGAATAAATGTTGGGTGCAGGATCACCAGTCCGAGAAATTGATTGGGGAAGGTTCTAGGCAAGGAGATCTCTATTATATGGATTTTCTTTGTATTCCAAAAGAATCATTTTGTAACATTGCCCAAACAAAAGATATACAGACTTGGAATCATAGACTTAGGCATCCAAATATAAAAAAATTAAATTTTATACCAGTTACTAAAAATATTTATAAGGAAAATTTTGAATGTAAAGAATGTTTACTTGGTAAAATGACAACTTTGCCTTATGGTCAAAGAACTTATTATTCTTTAATGCCTTTTGAATTAGTACATTTAGATATGTGGGGTCCTGCACCCGTAGCTTCTAAAGGGAGATTCTCCTACTATCTTGTGTTTATTGATGATTTCACTAGATATTGTTGGATTTACTTTCTTAAGTTTAAATCTGATGTATTCAAAATCTTCAAAACATTTCATAACATGATTAAAAATCAATTTGAAAGTAAACTCAAAATCCTCAGAACTGACTATGGAGGAGAATATTTGTCAGATGAATTTAAACAATTTTTAGAAAATGAAGGAATCCTACATCAAAGATTGTGTCCTAGAACTCCCCAACAAAATGAAATTTCAGAAAGAAAACACAGGCACATTATAGAAACTACAAGGACTCTTCTTATTGCTAAAAATGTTCTAAAAAATCTTTGGGCAGAAGCTGCATTAACTTCAGTATATCTTATAAATAGGATGCCTTCAAAAACCTGACTATCAAAGACTGAGAATCTTTGGTTGCAAATGTTATACTTTAAATGTTAAAGGAGATAAATTGTCATCTAAGGTTATTCTCTGTGCGTTCATTGGCTATTCAGAAACATAAAAGGGATTCAAATGTTATGATATAAAAAATGATAAACTTCTCGTATCAAGGAATGTCAATTTTGTTGAAAATGAAAGTGGATTTGAAGAAAACATGTCGGAAGACATAAATTCTTATTTAAATTGTTGTCTAATGATGAAAATATTTATGTAGAACCTCCTATTGAGAATATAACAACAACTGAACCAATAGTATACACTAGAAGGAATCAAAATGCAACCAATGAAGGTGTAAATCAAAGTAATCATGAAGCTTTAGAAATTCCCTCACAACAATCAACTATTCGTAGATCTGAACGAACCTCAAGGATTCCAAATAAATTTGTGTCTTATGACTCATTCTCTCCTAAACATAGAGCATGTCTTATAGCCATTCATTCTTACTTTGAACCTTCATGTTTAAATGAAGCAAAAAATTTATCTGAATGGATAAAAGTTATGCATATAGAATTAGATGCTCTTAAAGAAGCTAATACTTGGGAAATTCTAAATTTATCCACTAAAAAGAAGACCATAGGTTGTAGATGGGTTTTTAAGGTAAAAACCAAAAGTGATGGATCCTTGGAAATACATAAAGCCAAGCTAGTTGCCAAAGGATATTCTCAAGAATACAGAGTTGATTATGAAGAAACTTTTGCTCTCATTTACTATTAAAAATTAGAATATATTTCAAATGGATGTTAAAAATGTCTTTTTGAATGAGTATCTTAATGAGAAAGTATATATGGATGTTCCACCTGGATTGATAATTCCTTCAGGTAAAGTGCTTAAATTGAAAAAGGCATTGTATGGTCTTAAACAAGCACCTAAAGCTTGGTTTGATACTTTTAACAACGTTATTACTAGATATGGTTTTAAACCATGTTATACTGATACAACTTTATTTATTAAGAATTCTCCTGCAGGTATTATAATTTTACTTTTGTATGTGGATGATATTTGATTACAGGTAGTGACAAAGAAGAAATCAAGAAAGTAAAACAACTTTTAAAAAGTTCTTCTGAAATGACAGATCTTGGATTTCTAACATACTTTCTTGGTATAGAAGTATCTTACTCTAACAGAGGATACAGATTGTCACAAACAAAGTTTGCTTTAGATATTATTGACAGGTCAGAACTATTAGATGATAAAGTTGTTGACACCCGAGAGACAGTTGGAATGAAGATACGAGCCGATGACACGATAGAGTTCCTTCGAACAACCCAACCCCTTTCAAACAACTCTTGGGATTTCTTATGTTTTTAAGTATTACAAGACCTGACATAGCTCATGTTGTACATATAGCCAGCCAATTTCAACATGCTCCAACATCAGCTCATATGAGTTTTTCTATCTTCTTCTTCCTCCTTAGGATCTTGTTGCATACTCTGATGCTGATTGGGGAGAGAATCCAAATAATAGGTGTTCAACAACACATTTTTGTGTGTTTCTAGGTGAATCTTTGATTTCATGCAGATGCAAAAAACAATAAAAAGTGTCTCTATCATCTACCGAAGACAAATATAGATCAATGGCAACTACTACTATAAAAATTATGTGGCTCAAACAACTAATTTCAGATATGGTAATTCATCTTCAGAATCCTACTGTATGACCCACAAATTTTTCTGAGGATTTCAATGTTTATGTGTTTGCGAGGTGTATACTTCTGTATGTTTAGGGGGTTGTCGCACGCATAATTAGATATAATTTGAATTATGCTTTGAATTTCGATTCATAATGAGTGAGGTCCGAAATTGCGTAAGTGAAATGTACGAAGCAATAAGAGTATAATTTGGGATGAATTAATTTCCAAAAATTCTAAGGTAAATTCATAATATATATATATATATATATATATATATATATTTAGTTTATCCCCGAATTTAGGACCCAAACGAGGAAAAAACCTCGTTATTTTATGTGAATAAATGGAAAATGTATATTGATAAAATGTGGGTCATAACAAAAGCGATTTTCACAAGAGATAAAAATTTAAATTTCCGAGATCCGTACAGTAAATTCATAATATATTAGATTAGTCAATCCTCGAATTTGAGACCAAAACAAGGAAGAAACCTTGTTATTGCATGTAAAGTACTGGAAAATGCATATCGATAGTATACAAGTCGTAACAAGAGCAATTCTCGCAAATGATGGAAAATTTTACAAAGGAGCTTTGAAAATTTAATGGTAATTAGGAATTTTAAAATGAAAATATGTTGTGGTAATTTTAATTCTTATTTAAAGAATCAAATAAGCATTTTTATTTTATTTATTTATCGTTTTGTAGTTGGGTCCGACCAGGGGCGACCCAAACCCATGGGGCGACCTTCAGATGGATGGTGGTGGTCATGAGGACATTGTTGGGCGGGGGGAGGGGCATGAATCACCCCAGCTCTCCATCTCCTCTAAGTTAATCCTAACCACACATTAGAAACCCTTAAGTATTTATACTTTTTGAGAAAAGGAGGAGAGAGAAGGCTGGGCAATTTTGGCTCCTTTCTCTCTCTGCTCTCTTGCTCTCCCCTCTCTCCCCATTCCCCCAAACCATGGGGCTCTTCCTCCATCCCCATTGTCGAGTTCCCCTACTCCTCCTTGCTAGTGTGTAGGGCTGGGTACTACGTGGACTCCACCCTACACGCCCAAGCAAGAGGAGATCTCCGTCATTCAGTAAGCAACCAAGGTGAGGTTTCGTTCCATCTTCCATTTGACATGTCTTGATTTCTAGCAAAATATACATATGTTTGTACCATCTTTCTTAAAATGCATGAAACTGAATCCCTAATATGCATTTTATGATATGCATGAAGGTTTTTCGGTAGATTAGAATGTAAATCTGAAATTTTCTTTCATTTGTATGGTGTCTTTTGAAGGTATAGCATGTGACTAGACCATGAAGCCTAACCACCTTTGCATCCATGGCATGCAAGGGGTTTTCTGGTAGATTAGATAATTTTCGCTCATGTTGCATGTTTTTTTTATATTATGGTTCTCTCTCAATTATGCATTTTGGGGTTTCTTGTTTTTCTTTTCCCATTTCAGGTTTGGCGGCGTGGGTGTGGTTTGCTTGGTTTGCAGCCACCCCACATGGTGGAAGGGTTGGCAACCATCCTGCTCCCTTTCCCTTCTATGAGCTTATGTGTCAGTTCAGGCTAGCTCCTAGCCTAAACTCGACGCCTCTCTCTCTTGGTCTGTCTCAGTCTGAACCGAGTATGGTTCAGACTGGACTGGAGGGGGGGACCCCAGTCTGAGCTTAGGGCTCAGGCAGAGGGGGGAGGTGTCTTAGCCGTTCCATGTCTAGCACCGAGTGTTGGACATGCATTTGGTTGGCCATCAGGCGCTGGTGCCCTTGTGGCAGACACTGGCTCCTTTGTTGCAGGCGCTAGCCTGCAGCGCCCTGCCCCTTTTCCCGTTGGTGCGAACAACACCCTTGCTGGTCTGGACATCCCTGTCCAGACCAGTGCTCAGGGCCCAAGCAAGGGCTCAGATTTGTACCAGACCTAAGCCAGGCATTGCAACACCTGAACCAAGCCCGGTTCAGGTGGTGCATTGCAGACACCTGTGCACGAGCAAGTTTGGACCGAATGTCCAGACTTGCTGTCAGTTTTCTGAGGGCCACCTGGTCCAATGGAGTGGGTTTGGACTTCTGTTTAGACTTGCGGACTGCTAGACCCGTGTATCGGTAGAACCCTATATGGGTTCTTGTGAGGTGTCGCTCCCAAGCCGAATTGGGTCTATCGGCTGCTATGTTTCGGACGACGGCCTGGGATAGTGAGGTTCAGTTTCGCGGCCGCAGCATGGCCATGGCGCACCCCTC
Organism: Nuphar pumila; assembly: GCF_984573655.1. Classification (NCBI taxonomy): domain Eukaryota; kingdom Viridiplantae; phylum Streptophyta; class Magnoliopsida; order Nymphaeales; family Nymphaeaceae; genus Nuphar; species Nuphar pumila. The sequence goes on along the minus strand of NC_143258.1, from coordinate 2,474,689 downwards.
TGCAGTGGTGCTGCTGCAACAGTTGGGGGGCAGCAAGCTGTCGGCCTCCTTCCTCGCTATTTTGCGGGTTCCCCATTACCGACTCAATAACCACACGTGTTAGTCTTTCGAATCTCAAAGCACAACCACTTTTGCCAAGCCATACTTTAGCAAACATACTTCTTGCCATGAAGGAAACACTAATGTCATTTCCTTATGCACGAAAATAAGTCACTTGCACATCATGCCACTTACGTGCATTGTAGTCGGCATTTTACGTAATTGTGCGGTTTACGAGTCACGTGAAGCAAATTAGTATGGTATAAAATGATACGATACAAAAAACACTAAGGACGCCAATAACTTAATATATCTCACACTTAATTGGAGTATTCGGATCAATAATTTGGGCATTGTATTTCCCAATGTAAGTTCATGTCACTAGACACTTGCACATTTTCTCAACGCTTATGACTTTTGGTTGTGTAGTTATAGTAGCTCTCGATTCCAGGATATCGTAGGATAATGACATATGGCACGATGATCGATTACGTGTTAGACATGTCAATGGAATTGTATTACCCATGTCATTGAGACTTGTGGGATGGTAGAACTCCGTAGCAAGTTAGTGTGGGCGATGGACCCACCTCGTGAGTTGAGCTCACTAATGTTAAAAATGTGGGATTACACGTACTATTTCCTTCTAAGTGCACATCGTGAGATGATTTTCTAGAGAGGTCTTGCTTTGGATAGCTAATTGATGAAATGTTCTTGATTACTGTTGAATGTTAATCTTGATCACAAACTTATTGCTTGTTTTGATCATGATACTAGAGTCATAACTTCTTGCTCCTTTTCTTAAACGATTGATGTACTTGCATAAGTACGTTAGTGCTTGGAATTGTCATTTACTTCTTAGTGTTATCCTTTACTGCTCCTCACTTGTTGTAGTTGTTTTTGTATCATCATTTCAGATAATATAACTGTTTTCCCACGACACACACATATGTTCACTTGTCCTGCTACTTTCATTTTTGTGTGTAAATGGATTATCGTGGTTAATTTCTCACCAGCTCGTAAGAGTACTGACCCCATTTTATGGGGCTACAGGCATTTGCTTGCTTCCCGTGGTGCGGTGGAGCTCGATATGCAGCGAAGGACTGAACCCGCACTCTAAAACATTGAAGATCTTGGGAGTTGTTTTTTGAAAAGGGAAATGTTGTATCATTTTGTAAACAATATTAATAAAATGTCATTTCTTGTTGCTCACTCAGTAATCCGCCCAGAGTTTCTGCTTGTTATTCCCTTTTGGTAGTTCCGCTTCACGCAATGTATTTCAAAAAAAAAATTTACCTTAAAAATCTAACAGATTTTCCAAGCTGGGATTCTGGGGCGCTACACCTACAAGTGTATGTTGTGACAAAAAGAGCTCCATATACATTGCTCAAAATCATACGTTCCATGAAAGAACTAAGTATATAGAGATCGATTGGCATTTTGTTCGTGAAGAAGACTATTGATCTTCCTTATGTAACATCAAAATATCAACTTGCGGATTTCTTCACCAAGACACTGTGCTCACCAAGATTCAACTTTTTACTTGACAAACTTTCAGTGATTTCACCATAAGTTTGAGGGAGGCTGTTAGAAAATAATATAGATATGTATATTTTAATTCTGTAATTTTTCTTTTTTTCTTTTTTATGTAATATGTCATCAGTTGAACATTGTCAGCTAATGATAGATTGTGTGCACAGTCTGTCAGTAGCTGACAGACTGATGCAACACAGTCTGTCATCTAATTACAGACTGTATTGCACAGTCTCTATCTACTAAAGAGACGTGGACTGTACCCAACGTCTCTAAACAGCTCAATGACTCCCTCTCTTTTACCCCTCTATAAATAAAGGCCTCCCAACCCATTGTATTCATTATTCAATAAGGGTTTTTATTCCTTTGTGATTGTTAATAAAATAGTGCATTTTATGCACTTTCTTGCTTTTGTGGTCTGTAACCTTTGAGTGCAACTTTGTGCTAGACTGTGTTTGAAATATCAAGCTATTGCTCTTTACAATGTTTATTACCCATTTGGGATCAGGTGGTATATATGATTGAAACCAACCGCATAATGCGTAATGGATGTCCAAACCAATAGCAGCTGCTCAGTAGGGCAAGCACCGATGTACATTAAGCAGTCAGTGCATGGCCAACTGAACTGTAAGATCAGTTTGAAACTAGCTCAGATATTTCACCTATACTTAACCTGATCTAGCCGGCAAACATATTGGCACGATAGCAATATCAACAATGGAAATGATATCAAGTCCACAAGAAGAGATTGACATGATCTACCTAATACTGAAATTCTGAAACATGTTTTGAATGAAGCTACTTGGTCTGCGAGGTAGCTATCAAGAAGATATCTTACAAAAGAGGAAACTGTCTTTTTTTTTTATGAGGAACGCTCGCCAAAGCAAGGAAAGTCCCTGGAGAGGCCCCACGACCACCCTGCCTTATGTGTCCCACCTCTGAAAGCTACTGACACACACATGTGTCAGTGGGGTTTGCTCTGGTGCCTTCATCTCAGTACCCTCACAGCCACCCCACTGGCCACATGGGTGACCCCCACGGTGGTTACGGAGGAAATTGTCATCACAAAAGAAAAAGAAACTGATTTGACATGAAAGACTTTGCGATAAATTAGTTAGGCCATTAGTCCAACTAATTGAAATTAAGAAGATTACTAACCTGTTCTATTTCAGAGAATTTGGCGAACAAGTTATCCGGGATAGACCAATCCAGTATATCTAAATTTTCCTTAATCCTTGCTTCATTAGTGCTTTTAGGCAGCACGGCCTGCCCATTCTGCAGTCCCCACCCTAAAGCCACTTGTCCTGGTGTCTTGCCCAGTTTTTTGGCAACTGTAATCAGGATAGGGTTCTTTAGGACATCACATTTTTTCCTTTTTGTTCCTGGTGAACAGGCCAACATCAACAGATCAAATTCTTTAAAAATTCAATGTGGCGTATAATGAGAAAGTGCAGAGAAGACTAATCAAATTAACAAACACTAACGGTTTTCCGACTTACGGTTAGGTGAACGCCCTTTGCCTGACAGAATGCTCGAAGATGTGCTTGGTGCCAACCAGGGTGGCATTCAACCAGATTGGCTCACCACTTTCCTCCACCTCATTTATATTGTTAAAACATAGGGAACGGAAAAGTATTAGCTGTGATAACAATTGCAGCAAAATATAGCATCCGAATTGGAATGATTTATTTAGATATGCATAAGGTTTTCCATTCTATGAAACTTTGGGAGAGGGTGATTGAGTCTAGGTTGAGGAAGGTTGTCACGATATCGGAGAATCAATTTGGTTTTATGCCTGGAAGATCAACTATGGAAGCTATACATCTTCTTAGACAACTTATTGAAAGATGTAGAGAGAGGAACAAAGATTTGCATATGGTTTTTATTGATTTAGAAAAGGCATACGATAGAGTACCTAGGGACGTTCTCTGGTGGACAATGATAAAGAAAGGTGTTTCTCTCAAGTACATTAGTATAATTAAAGATATGTATGAAGGAGTAGTAACCAATGTCCGCACTTGTGGAGGGGTGACAACCAATTTTCCGATAACGGTTGGGTTACATCAAGGATCTGCTTTAAGCCCTTTCATATTTGCGATAGTGATGGATGAGCTTACGAGATCAATTCAAGAAAATGCACCATGGTGTATGTTGTTTGCTGATGATATTGTTTTGATTGATGAGTCTAGGGCTGGGGTTAATGCTAAGTTAGAATTATGGAGACAGACATTGGAAGCTAGAAGTTTTAAGTTGAGTAAGAGTAAGACTGAATATATGGAATGTCGGTTTAGTAAGCAACGAAGTAGTGATGGGAGTGTAGTGAAGCTTGGTGAGCAAGAAATACCGGTGAATGATTATTTCAAATATTTGGGATCCATCATTCAAAAGTTTGAAGAAATTGATGGAGATGTAAATCATAGGATAAAGGTTGGGTGGATGAAATGGAAAAGTGCAACTGGAGTGTTGTGCGATCGTAGAATGCCATTGCGGTTGAAGGGAAAGTTTTATAGGACGACTATTAGACCCGCTTTACTATATGGTACGAAATGTTGGGCTGCCAAGAGACATCATATTCAAAAAATGAGTGTAGCTGAGATGCGGATGCTTAGATGGATGTGTGGAAATACAATAAAAGATAAGATTCGGAACGAGGAGATACGTAAGAAGGTAGGTGTTGCACCCATTGAAAATAAGATGCGGGAGAATCGTTTACGGTGGTTTGGACATATTCGGCGAAGGCCTAATGATGCTCCAGTTAGAAGGTTGGAGAAATGGGAAAATAGATTAGTTAAAAGAGGTCGGGGTAGGCCTAGGAAGACTTGGATGGAGATGATCGGAAAGGATATGAATGCTTTGAACCTCACCGAGGACATGGCATTGGATAGAAATGATTGGAGGAAAAGGATTCATGTGGAAGACCCAAAATGAACTTCTCTTTTTGGTTCATAGCGCTGACCCCAATTGTTTTGGGATGAAGGCGTAGTAGTAGTAGTTGTTGTTGTTGTTGTTGTTGTTGCATAAGGTTTTCCATTCATTACATTCAGATATTACAATCACTGAGGAATCTAATGTTACTCAGGTTATATCATAGAATAACAATTTGTTCTGGATACTAAGCCCAAGTTTGGGATGAAGAAAAAGTTTGATAACTTGAGAACATTAGTCTAAGGATTTTTGTTTTTAAATATTTACATGGTTTGGTCCAATAAAAGAACCTAAATGAGCAGTATGGCCATTTACTACAATGTGTGACATGCTGAAATAATACGATTCATTTAAAAGAGTTCTTGGGCAAAAGAAACACTTAGAAACATCTGAACATCATGTGATTTAGTGAATAAAAAAGACAATTGATTTTACTGGGTCATATTTTGTTAAGAGACTTGATAAGGAACATAAAAAGAATGTGATGCTTCTTTCATTCAGCGTGTGTATATTTATGTACAACATATATTCACAAATAAGGTAACAACCAAAAGATAAGTATGAAATTTAAATTTTGAACTGCTAATTTAAATCCTACGATATCCTTGGATTATCAAGGGAAAAGAGTAACAGAAATCAGTTCCCAGAATCGCTCCATCCGAGAATCATGTCCAGGATAGCATTTTGAGAGTTACCATTTTGACACTCCCCCTCAAGTTGGTGCTCCTATGTCGATGAGGGCCAACTTGCGTGTTAGGTGACCGAATTGCTCTCGTCCAAGGGACTTGGTAAAAATATCGGCAATTTGATCCTTTGATCGTACGAAGGTAGTGCAAATCTCTCCTGTTTGAATTTTTTCTCTAATGAGATGACAATGTATCTCAATATGTTTGGTCCCTTCATGAAAGACTGGATTTGCTACTATGTGCATTGCTACTTGATTGTCGCAACATAGATTTATTGGTTCTTTATGTCCAATGCCCAAGTCTTTAAGCAAATACTGGATCCATGTTCATTCGCAACATGCTGATGCCATTGCTCTATACTTTGCTTCGGCTGATGAATTTGATACTGTGGTCTGCTTCTTAGTCTTCCATGATATGGGGCTTTTATCAATCATAACACAGTAACCCGTAGTGGATCGCCTGGTCATTGGGCAAGAAGCCCAATCAGAGTCAGAAAAACCTGTTACATTGACCTTGCTTCGTGATGACATCATGATTCCGTGTGATATGGTTCCCTTTAAGTATTTGAGGAGTCTGTACATTGCATCTTGGTGGGGAATCCTTGGCTCATTCATAAATTGGCTCAAAATATGGACTGAGTGAACTATATCTGGTCGTGTAATGGTCAAATAAATGAGTTTCCCTACTATTCTTTTGTACGACGTAGGATCTTTGAGAATTTCTCCACTTTCATTATCGAGTTTCAAATTTTGCTCCATGGGAAACTCACATGGTTTTACTCCTGTATATCCAACACTTTCTAAGATGCCGAGTGTATATTTTCTATGGGAAAGAAAGATGCCATCCTTGGATTTGGTAACTTCAATAACTAGAAAATATTTGAGCTTGCCCAGGTCCTTTAATCGAAAATGCTCATTGATGAGTTCTTTTAGCTGTGATATTCCCTGCAAATCATCTCCTGCAATGATGATGTCATCAACGTAGATAACTAGGAAAATCCTTCCACTGGCCGTGATTTTTGAGAATAGGGAATAATCGGCTTTGGATTGGAGGAATCCCACACTGACGAGAAAATCTGAAAGCTTGGCAAACCAGTTTCGTGAAGATTGCTTGAGCCCATATATGGATTTATTTAGTCGACATACAACATTCTCCCCCTGTCGACTATAGCCTGGTGGAAGAGTCATATAGACTTCTTCTTGAAGGTCTCCATGCAGGAAGGCATTGTTGACATCAACCTGGTAAAGATGCCAATTAAAGATAGCAGCAAGTGTTAGAATACGAGTGGTGGTGACTTTAGCCACAGGAGCAAATGCTTCGTTGTAGTCAATTCTTTCTGTTTGTGTATAGCCCTTGGCAACGAGGCATGCCTTATAGCGTTCAATAGATCCATCAGAGTGATACTTGATCTTGTAGACCCATTTGCATCGAATGGGATGTTTGCCAGGAGGTAAATTCATGAGGGTCCAAGTATTGCTTTCTTCTAATGCTCGAATCTCAGCTTGCATGGCGTTTTGCCACTTCTCATCTTGCATGGCTTGGTGGAAGGTGGATGGCTCAAAATCCTTAATTAGGTTAGTGAGAAAACAACGGTGTTTTGAAGAGTACCTATGATCATCCAAATGTGAAACAATTGGATAACGTGTTCCTTTTTGTTTGTAGGGAACAACACTCTTATGATTGTTGTTGGATTCGGGTAAAAGAGCAAGGCAAAGATAATCCTTGAGATGTGAAGGTGGGTAATGGTGTCGTGTAGATCGACGAACGAGTCATACTGAGGTTGGAGAATGGGTAGGGTCGGTCGCAGGCTCAAAATTTGTAGGTTGGGTTGGAGGTTCGATGGATATATGGCTTTGGTTGGTATTGATGCCTGTATTTGGATATGGATTGGAAGCAATTTGTTCATCGAAGGGTAAGGGGAGAACAATATGAGATTCATCCATTTGGGACCCATTATTTTCTTGGTATGGAAAATTGTTTTCATAAAAACGAACATCTCGGCTGGTAAAAACGATGTGGTTTTCTAAGTGATATAATTTGTATGCATTTTGGCCAAATGGATAACCTATGAATATACATTTTCGGGCTCTTTTATCAAACTTATTGATTTTATGGATATTGTGAGCATAGCAAAGACAACCAAAAACACAGAGATATTCATATTTTGGAGGACGATTATATAAAACTTCATAAGGAACCTTGTTTGAAATCGCATTAGTTGGTAAACGGTTGAGAAGAAAAGTTGTAGTCATGATACTTTCTCCCCAAAACTTAGTACATAGGCCGCTTTGAAAAAGAAGAGCACGGGCAATGTTCAAAAGATCGCGATGTTTGAATTCTACTACTCCATTTTGTTGGGGTGTGGCAACACAACTATGTTGACGTTCTATCCCCATTTCATTTAAAAACAACTGCATTTCTTGTGAAAAAAACTCAGTCCCATTGTCACTTCATATTTTCTTGATTCATACTCCAAATTGATTTTCAATAAGGTTCACAAAATTTTTAATGATGGAAAATGTTTCAGCTTTGTACTTTAATAAATAAACCCAAACGGCTCTTGAAAAATTGTCAACGATTGTTAGGAAATAATGGGCACCATTAAGGGATGCGGTCTTATATCCTCCCCATATGTCACAATGAATCAAATCAAACACTTTAGAGGTAGAAACTCCACTGTTGGGAAAAGGAAGTCTAGAGTCTTTAGCTAGATGGCAAGCATGACAATTGTCTATGTGCTTAAAATGTTCAATGAAATTAGTACCAAGTAGAGAAGTGGTTCTAGAATTTGATGGGTGTCCGAGACGACAATGCCATAAATTGGACTTATCAATGATGGAAGAATTGATGATTTGATCGGCTTGCTCAAGGATATATAGTCCACCTTGCAATTTACCCGTTCCAATCATAGTCGTCGAGTGTTGGTCCTGCAAGGTACAAGAAACATTATTAAATATTGCTTCACATTTGGAGTCATCACACAACTTGGGTATGGAAATAAGGTTGAATTGGAATTCTGGTACACATAGGACATCTTTGAGGATGAGAGTGGGAGTGATAGTTACGGTTCCTGTGTAGGTGACATTGGCACGGGTTCCATTAGGGAGACCGACGGATGGATGAAGGGATTTTTTTGGTGACTCTATCATTGTCAAGTTATTGCATATGTGATCGGTGACTCCGGTGTCCAAAATCCAAAGTTTGTTTGAAGAAACAGGACAACAAGACAAGTTTAGGTTCATACCTAATATGTTCGCAAGTGGTTCGGTTTTAACTTGGTTGGCCTTGGACATGAGTTCAACAATTTGCTTGAGTAGTTTGGGACTCACTTGATTTGTGTTAGGCTCACTTATGGTCTGGTTTGTGTTTGCAGATGTAGTGGCATTCACCTTAGGCCTTGAATGAGCATTAGAAAAATTCGTCCTACTTGGGAACCCCACCAAAAAATAACACTTTGCCTTTATGTGTCCCAATTTACCACAATGTTCACATTTCATTCGAGGTTTCGCTCGTCCTCGTCCTTGATGTTCTCTGTAATTGTTTGGCAAAGAAATATTGGCAGCAATAGATTCCGTTACTGGTGTCACCACGCTCAGTTCTTTATGTCTTTCTTCCTGTATAAGGAGAGAATAGGCTTTGGCCATAGTAGGTAATGGCTCCATCAATAGAATTTGGCTTCGAACTTGATTATAACTTTCACTCAACCCCATTAGGAATTGGATTAGTTGATCACGTTGTTGCAATTCATACACTTTCTTCATAGCACCGCAAACACATACGGGCAAGGATGTGTAAGAAGCAAGTTTGTCCCATAATGCTTTGATCTTGCTGTAATATACGACAATCGACTGTTGCCCTTGTCTACAATTCAAAATTTGATGTTGAATCTGGTATACTCGTGGTGCATCAGCTTGAGTGAATCGTTCACTCAATTCGACCCATACTTCGACCGCAGATTGAGCATAGATGACAATTGTAACAAGATCTTTATGTATGGCGTTTAAAATCCAAGATTGAACGAGGTTGTTGCACTGATTCCAGGCTGCGACTAAATGGGCTGGCGAATCTTGTTTTGAGATTGATCCATCGACAAATCCCATTTTGTTTTTGGCGTTTAATGCCATGATTATGGCAATTCGCCATGTACGGTAGTTATCCCCTGTTAAACAATGAGAAACGAGCATGGTACCTGGGCTGTCTGAATGATGGATGTAGTATGGGCTATCATTCTCAGTTTCTTTGCTTTGAGATTGAAGGTATGACTAGATATTTTCGCCTGCCATGGTCCTCTTTGGATGCAATTTAGTAGCCGGCTAACAGAATATGCAATAGTTCTTCGCCTGTGAGTAGCTTGATCTCACAGCTCAACACTGGAGTGGACAGAGATGGTGCAGCAGCAGAGATACGACAGTGTGACAACGGTGGTCAACAACAACGATGATAACAACGTTAGGTTTGATATGTTGCTCAGTGAACACACGATGGTCAGCAAATCTGCAGCGAGAAAAACTATTGTTTTGCTGCTTACATGACGACCAATAGAGAGGATGGGTTTGCAATGCCAATGGCCTGAGTTACAGACGCCATGCTCTAAGTGCCTATCCCACTTTGAGATTCTCAGTGAAGAAACAGTTCTGGTGGTGCTTTTCCTTCCCAGCAATATCGCAAGATGCAGAGGAGGCGACACTGTAGCAGCAACAACAGAAAGGGGAAAAGCAATATGAACCAAATAGCAAAACCAGATTTGGAGGAGGGGATCCGGTGGATGGCGACGCATTGTGTCAGATTTGAAGGATCTGACGGTCGGCGTTGAGGGGCGCCAAGGGCGATATGTACCCTCCTTTGATCCACAGACGATGGTCGAAAGAAGAAGAAGCTGATTGAGGCAACAATAGATCTTCAATGGAGAATACCAGCTTCAGAGATCTGGCTCTGATACCATGTTAAGAGACTTGATAAGGAACAGAAAAAGAATGTGATGCTTCTTTCATTCAGCGGGTGTATATTTATGTACAGCATATATTCACAAATAAGGTAACAACCTAAAGATAATTATGAAATTTAAATTTTGAACTGCTAATTTAAATCCTACGGTATCCTTGGATTATCAAGGAAAAGAGTAACAAAAATCAGTTCCCAGAATCGCTCCATCCGAGAATCATGTCCAGGATAGCATTTTGAGAGTTACCATTTTGACATATTTCCCGGTCCCAAAGCTCCTCCAGACTTTTATTAGGACTGCATGTAATGAACTGCAAAGTCTCGTCTCACCAACCTCTTCTGCAGGTTGAAAGTAAACTAATTAAAATAGTGGTCGGCACAGCAATAAGGTGCATAATTCTGCATATATCAGAACCCATAGATATACATTATGATTATTTCCATGTACTTTCATTCCCACGGAAGGACAAGAATGTGACAACTCTAATGCACCTTTGAGTACAGATTGTCAAGCTACTGTTTCAGACAGGATGACAATCCAGGTGAAATGCTGGAGCTCAAAATTCATTGTACACCATCCATACGAAGTCTAATGCAGAAGGTAAATGCCCACCGTATATGTGGAGCACTGCTGCACCCTACACAGAACGCATAATCGGCGAGTATCTAACTCTGATTTGCAGTTTCATAATGCAGATGACCAAGTGACCTGGATTTCTGAGAATTTTGAAAAGAGATCTTTGGGGATGGACCAATCAACTATATCAAAGTTCTTTGTTCTTGTAGCATTGGTGCTTTTTGGAAGAACAGTGTGGCCACTCTAGATGCCCTATCTTACTGCAACTTGTGCAGGAGATTTGTTTAGCTTATGGGCAATCGATTGGAAAGCTGGTTCTTTAAGGATCTCACCCTTTATCCAGGTCCCAGGAGAACCCAGAGGAGAATATGCCTGTAAAATGTACCATTGAATGCCACCCATGGGTTTTGAATGTGTGATGTCTTGTCAACTTGTTGGTATTCACAAGTAGCCGTTACCAGATGAGCAGAGCAACTGTGGACATCACTTTTACTTTTTAAAATAAAAAATATTGAAAATACTAAAAATATTAAAATAAGTGGCGATTCAAGGCCGAGTTGGGCTGAATCCTCTGATTCAATGCAAATTGGATTGAATTGCCAATTCAAGCTGATTCTAATTGATACTAACAACATTGCTATCTCCACTTGCTTCGACCTAGGTAAGGGAGGCCCTTCACCAGTGGGTTTTGATCCTAGGCCATCCCATGAAGGCTACAACTTTCGAAACCAAAAAACAGGATCATCGAGGGACTTGAGGGAAAAGAAGCCAAGCATGCGAGGGGGAATTCCTTGAAATTTACAGAGTATATAAAAAATGGAACATGGTAAAGAAATTAAACCACAGGAAATGGATCACCAAGTACCTGGTAGATTATATTAGAATAGCTTCCCTGCTTGCTTCTCAAAATGTGAAATTCAGAACAAATGATGGTGTTGAATCTGAAAAATATGAATGATTCCAAGCAGCGGAGGGTTTCCCAATAAAATCCCCAGATTACTTGCTCCTTGGAAACTATTTGGTCAAGGACTCAATACCTGCCTAAAAAAACAGTTTAGGATGTAAACTGTTCGAATTCGGTTGGAACAAAGTGCTAGCACTAGTATGTGAGGATTTAAAAAATTTCAAGTACATTTTTACTAGAACACATACTGATATGGTTTCAAAAGATTTTAACGAGTTTTTAATAAGCATTGGCACGTGTTTTGAAAAAATTGCTATGAGTTTCTATACATTAAATTTTCATAAAGGTACTTACAATTCAAAATAGTTAAATATGCACATTCGATGAATCATTTGTATTATATTTTTGTGTCATAATATTTAAAAATCTTAACGAAAAGTGTTTTTTGTATTCATACTTGTTTTTGCATGTGCCATGTTAATAATATAAACAAGTCTGATACTTATAATGGATATAAATGAGTTTCCACTAGTTATTGGACTAGTTTTTAAAGTAATTGGAACAAGTTTCTTAAACATTTATGGTTTCTAAAACAATTTTCTTATCAATATCAGATGCTGATACACGTGGTACATGATACCAGATGGTGTATCGAGTACCAATCATAGTGACAAATCTGTCGAGATTTATGAAAATATCGCAAGAAATTACCTGAAAGTTAAAAACAGTAAATTCTCTCTATATTTTTAATTTCATGCAAGTTTTTCGTCAAAAACCTTAATATCATATTTTAAATGTGATATTTATGTTCATATAAGCTATTTATTATGAAAAAACTGTGGTTTTTATTTTTAAATATTTTATATTTATATTTTCTTATAAAAATACATTTTATTTTTTTCGCCAAGACTATGTCAAAAAACATGAGATTTAAAAAAATCAAAATTGGCTGCTGATATTTTGCCGTTTGTAACTTTTATCACTATGGTACTGATACAACTATGGATTTTTTTCTTAACCATAACAAAATTTAGATGCATTTAAAAAAAAATTAAAATATAGGTACATTTTTATTTTTGCCAAAAAACTAAGTGCCAATTTGTAAATTATCCCTAACTAGGGCTATCAATAGGCCAAGTTTGTACTGGTACCCGATCCAACCCGGATTGGGTATGGGCATAAAAAGTATTAACCTGAATAATATCTAGGTCAACCCAAACCCAACCCAAGCAATATGTGGCTTGGATTTTGCCAGGTACCAGATTCGACTGGGCTTTTTTGCCAAGTACTCGACCCAACCCGAGTGTTTTATATGTACTTTAAGTAAAAGTAAACTTAAATTATACAGATCTGAGTTTGAGATTTCATTTTTGTGCTCCAACAAAACCCGAGCCTGACAATTTGTTATTTAGGCAAGTTCAGGTATACCTTTATAACTTGGGTACCTGATCGTTGACAGGTTTACCTAGTGCATTTATTTAGGCTCTGTTTGAGAGACCGTGTTGGAGAGAAGATGAGAGGGTGGTGGGAGTAGGATGAAAATGAGAGATGAGGCCGAGTTATCAACATCCTTTTGAGGATGTAGTTGAAAATGGCTCATTTTCACTCCAATCTCCACTCCCAACACCCTTCTCAACTCCAATTACACCCTCATTGAATAGTATCTCCACTCTCGTCTCCTTCCATCTCCAATTCCCAAACAGCACCTTAATGGAGGACATTCTAATCACTTTTCTCAAAGCCCCAAAATAAACGGAGTTACCCGCCATCAGTTGCTCATGCCGGCAAGCATGTCTCTAACGGCAGCTGCCATTGGATTCACAGCCCAGTTCAGGTCATGACCATCTGGTGCAGATGCATCTCATGTTCCCCTTAAAAGAATCTTAATCACCCAGCAGATGGGTCCACATCTCTCATCTGAGTTATATCCAAATACAGGCCCACGCCCAGAAATGCAGCCGAGTCAGATCTGGAACCAATCATCAGTTGCGCGGAAGGGCCAGTAGATTGGGAGTTGCAGCTTAATGGTTTTAGAGACTCAGCGTGCAGCTAGTGCACATCACCTTGTGTTGGGACGTTGCAGGTTCAAAACTCAATGGTATAGTTGTACAACTGATAGGAGCCTGCCTAACCCCAGCTCGCCTTTAAAAAAAAATCTACTGAGTCAGACAGCAGAGTCTAACGTGATAGAATCTACAAGCAAATTAAACTTGACGTCTTAACCATGAAAGCACGTATTTCAGTAGCTGACCACATATAAAGTGGTGCCCACAAAGGCTCCGGTCATCTGGTAAAGCTACATGTCAGTGTCACTAAGTTGACAGAATGTCGGGCGTTTGAAACCCACAAGGAGCAACCCTTGTCACAATGTCAAAGCAGGGTGAAGTCACTGACAGGTAGGGATGGCAGTGGACCCGAGGCAAAAAGGCCCCCACCCCACCTCACCCTCTTTGGACTTGGGATGGACATGAAATAGGGATGAAGGTTAAAATCAAAACCCATGCTGCGATGGACTTACGCTTTCTCCCACCCTGTCCCGCATGACCCCGTTTGAACCAGGGATGAAGGACATGAAAAAGGGATGGAGGTGGGGATGAAGATTAAAATGAAAACCGGTGTGAGGATGGAGGCAAGATGGACTTACCCTTTCCCCCACCCCATCCCAAATCCTTGTAAGGGATGGCAATAGACCGAGGGAAAATGGGGCCCAGCCCTGCCTCGCCCCCGTTTGGACCGGGGGGTGGAGGACATGAAACGGGGGTGGAAGTTAAAATCCAAACCCATTCACGGATAGAGGTCCGGATTTTGAGACAGACGGGGTGGGGGTGAAGACCTTGTTCCCCACCACCCCCACCCCAGTCCATTGGCCCTCCCTACTGATACGCAAGTGTGACTTCAAGGATTTCGCTAATGTACAGTTGGTGATGAGAACATTTTTCCTTGCTTAGTCCTTCGGCACTGTTGCGTAAAACAGGGAAATAAATAGAAACACACAGTTCATTCAACAGCAGAAATGAGGCGTGGCGGCTCAAATACATGTGGATTATCTACAGCAATAATGCTTCTCTTGCGGTTGGAACTATCACCTGACGGAGTTTTCTGCTAGCGGTGCTCTGTGGTAAGATTCAATCAATCAGCAAACAAATTGAAGAATGGGGATAAGAGTAACAAAACATAACATTTACCTAAAAGGTGTTTTGTCAGAAGACTTTTTGTTTGGTTTTGATGCAACTGTTCTCTGGACTGTCGAAACTCCATCGACGAATTTAGTTCGAAAGATCACATTTGCATTATTGAACATGCCTTCTTTGAGAGAAACAACAATGAACTGCAAAGCAGGGAGACCGATCACGAAAAGAAACAGGCTAATTACACAAACATCAAACAAGCATCGCCAAATGTTTACCAAACAAAAATGCCAAGTAAAATTCCAGTGTGCACACTTCTTACTTACCTGGGAATGTGGGAAATGTGATTTAATCATTCTTCCAATGTTTTGTGTATGGCTTAGGTCTAAAGCAGCATCAACCTGTGGAGAGACAATTATTCTTGTGTCAACCAGAATTACTGCAATAATTGAGGCATAGTTCTTGCAATTTCAGGGTTTCTTAGCTGATACATTACGAACCTAAAGAAATTATGTTGAACCAAATACAGTTCTATGAATATAAAAATCTAAAGGGAGTGACATTGTAAAAGTACTGCACAAAGCCATATTACAAGCTGGTCTCCCGTGGAGTTGACCAAATAGCTTATCATGGAACTTGGCACAATGAGGAAGCACTGCACAAAGCCATGTTACAAGCTGGTCTCCCGTGGAGTTGACAAAATAGCTTATCATGGAACTTGGCACAATGTGGCCACATGGAATCGTATCATTAATGCAAAAGCAACAAATATATAATACGGTTAAATCATAAATTTGTGCAGATATTGAAAAGATGGAAAATCCAGGGAAGAGTCAAGAAAAATATGAGATTACAGCAGAAGACCTTAAAACAAAATAAATGAGCACTTTAGATAAAATTGTAATAGAAACTAAAGGATTAAGTATAAAACAAGAAGTATGATGATACCTCATCTAGTATGTACAATGGTGCTGGTTTAAATAGAAGCAATGCCAAGATGAGAGACAAAGCAAGGAGTGATCTTTGGCCCCCACTTAGCTCTGATAAGGACTGCTTCCACACGCTTCCAAACGCAACACGCACCTCTAGTCCCTCCAAGAAACTGCATCCTTCTGGAGGCTGAAGCTTTGCCATTGTACCAGGCAGTAGAGTAGAGAAAATTGAACCAAAGTCTCTGGAAAAACACATAATATTAATATAAAACCTCATTTATAAACCTATACCGGCATGCTTTCAGATTTAGCAGAGGAACAAGACTACGTAAAATATGCAGGCAATTGTAATAGATGACCAAAAATGAAATCCAACTCACTTGTTCACTTTCTCCCAAGTAACCCTTAGTGTCTCCTTCTTCTTCTCATCCAACTCTTCAATCACCTTCTTAATCTTTGACTTGTCATTCTGTAAAGAAATTGACTTTTATTCAGAAGAACGCTATGGAAGACAAGTGATCAACATAAAAGGCAATTGCAGGTGGTTGGCCCTTGACCACCACCCTATTCCAAGTGCAATCTATCTTTGGCCTGTTGGTTCCCATCTGGGTTTTCCACTTCCCACCACCCCCCAAACCCCAAAACAAAGCCAAAAAGGAAAAACTAAGAACAAAACAGGGTTGATCTTTCAGGGAGGGAAAGGCTGCAGGTTCTTTCAATGAAATGAAAAAAGGACAGCAGCTTACCTCAATAATGGTTTTCTTTGATATCAAGCCTTTGTATTCATCTTCAGCCTTTTCAAACATTGCCATAACTTTCTTATTGACCCTCTTCTCAAGGCTTCAGGAGGAAAAAGTAAGGTCAGAAATTTGCAGTATTTGGGAAAAAGAGTGCCCAAAAGAGTGATTCTCCTGCAAAGATTCAGCCTAGAGAAGTTGGAATGTGAACACATACCCTGATTGCTCAGCTTGCAGCTTTTCAAATTCTTCCCTTGATTTATGAGGATTACGAGCAGAAAAATCATAATCACTATCACTTTTCCCAAAGAGATGTCTCTCAGCTCGAATCCAGCTATGCATTTCAAGTAGCTTATCTACCTTCAAAGCGCAATCAGCTCTATCCGTTTCCATCCGTCTCACCTAGATGAGAAACCAAAATTAACTCTAGAAATGGAGCTATACAAGTAAATACCAACATTAAAAGTAGGTGGGCTTCATGATTCTTATTTTGTTGAATCTTAAACCAATGAAAGGATTCTCATACCGAGACCGTATTACCAAAAAGAAAAAAAAGTGCAGGACTTCTTGAAAATAGGATGATGGGACACAACAGCACCATACATATACATGGAGACACATGCATGATTGTCTTCTATTGACAGACTTCAGCAACAATAAAAAGTGTAGGACTTCTTGAAAATAGGATGATGGAACATGACATCACCATGCGTGCACATGCAAATGCATGAGATTAAGCCTTCTACCCAGAGAGTTCAGAAGAATAAAATGACCAAACTCAATAGTTTCTCTCAGTTTAATCACCAGAATTCTTCCAGCAGAAACCAACACAAACCACCACCACAAGAAGAGACAAAAACCATCCTCCACAAAATACTAAGAAACCAACTACAGCTATAACTACCTCATTTTCCATTTTCTTTTTGTCTACACCTGCATCACTGAGCTTGTGTTGAAGCTTCTGTTGTTGTTTGTTGACAGAATTGATCTGGGCATCGCATTCTTTCATCTTGGAATGACTTATACCAAGTTCTGATTTGGCATGGTCATAATCTTCCTTGATGGAATGAACCTGCACACAAGTTAAAAAGCTGCTCGTAGTGAGAAGATTACGTTAAACTTACAGGTACAAATACAAGTATGCTACCTTGTCTTTCAGTCTGCCAATTTCCTCCTCAAAAGCCTTAATCTGTATTTCAAGAGAGCTCAGTTGATTTTCCAATGCTTCCTTTTCTTGAATCATTGCTTCCTTCTCCATAATTAGCTTCTGCTTTTCATTGTCATGCCCCTGCAACAACACAATTTGAAGTCAGAAACATGGTCCATCAAGTCACATGCACCGATACTATGAATCTAATGAAACCAAAGCCTAAAGATATTAATATATTGACTCCCCTTTCTATTAAACAAGAAAATGATTAGAACATCAACTCTGCAAGTGGAGGCGGTTATGCAACCATGCAGTAGCTCAGTATTCATTCACATCATTTGCATGCCCGCTTGAATAGGCACATAATAAAATGAGGAATAGGACATTAAAAAATAATTCAACTCAGAACCACAACCACATGAATAATAGCTTTGACATGGTTTTTATAAAGAACCCAAGTATATATACCTGAAGGTCCTTTGAAGCTGACTGCATTTGCCCTTTAATGGACTTAATTTTCTTATCCAGTGCCCCAAGTCTGCTTTCACGTTCATTTGTATGTTTCTTGATAGCTCTTTCAAGTGATGATACTGCAGACACACATGTTTCATGCAGAACTCGTTTCTCTTCTGCTTTATGCCTCTCTTCATCAAGTTCTTCCTCAATCCTTTTAACCATCTCAGCTAACTGCATGCAAATGTTGCATGAACAATAAATAATTGCAAAAACACATTTTAGTTGTGAAAAGTATATCAAACAATATCATGAAAAAGAATGCAAGTGGGATATATATATATATATATATATATATATATATATACACACACAGTTTTGTAATAACTAATGCCCGTTAGGGGCATTTTTGTCTTTTCACATATGTAACAAATAACTGGTTTTATAAACCAATTGTTTCTTTTTATTCCTTTTATTTTTGTTTTGTAATTAATAAATACATTGAGGGTGCTATGGTCATAAGACCATAGAGACGTTGGGGCTTCCCATCGTCTCTTTCGTTGTATAAATAGGGTTGTTTCCCCCCTATTCCCTTATGCTTTTTACTAAAGCATTTACTCAATAAATTGAATATATTTTTTATCCTTTTATGTTGCCCTTTGTTTGCTATTACATGTGCTTGAGCATATTATGATTGTGATCTTGTAAGCCCTTTGTGGCATTGGTTCTATATTTTTCCGCTATTTCATTACATGGTATTAGAGCCATAGTACTTGACGCAGAGCAGGATGGACTCTGGTCCATACAGCGTGACCCAAGCAGGGGACCGAATTTACACTCTGGGGATTGGATCCAAGCAGTGGTTCGAAGACACGGGGAAGAGGTCCCACTGCGTACCAATTCCAGGCGAGCACAGAGAGTACGGGACAGACAACTCCAGATCCAGCAGCACACCTGAGCGGCATCGGGTCCAGGGCCGGACCTGATACCCGAATCCATCCAAGGCCTTTAAAAACCCCTCTAGGGTTTTGTGCGCAGACAGAAAAAATTGAATACGCCCTTAGCAGCAGCTTTTCTTTCTTTGTGTGTGTGTTTTCTTTCAGTCTGTCGTTTTCCATATTGATTTCCTTGCCCTTCTTTTGCAACGTTATTTATTCATTTTCCTTGCTTCCTGTTAGTTGGATTTGCTTTGTCTCATTAGACTCTCTTTGAAAATAAAGCATAAAGAGTATTTTCACTGTTTCGGTGGCCCCTCCCCTGAATCTTTTCACTGTCATCGCGTGACGTGGGTCGTGCCTTCGGTTCAGCCCACAACACACGAGCAGCGTTCCTGTGTTTATTGTTTGCTATTTTTGTGCCTTGCACGATGTCGTAGCTGAGTCCCTCCATTCAACACCCAAGTGATGCAGCAGTCAACGTTCCCATGCATCAGTACTCTTGGTCTTGTGGGAAGCATCATCAAGTGTTTGTGGTGCTCGTGGTGACTCAAGTGGAAATATTCTTCCACGATATTTGTTCTCTTTCTCTCTCACTTTTACTACTCAAGATGGAGTATGAAAAAAAAATTGATTTATTCTTCAAACTAAATAACTCCAACTCTATGTCACACGGACTCTTCTAACTTAAAACTGTTAAAAATTATATATATATATATATATATATATACACACACACACTCCCCGCACCTAAGTTTTTTTGAAGTATCACATCGCCGCACTCGTACCTGCATCTGCACCTATGTGACATAACTCCAACTACATAGTATGAGCATCCACAATAGAAAATAACCTCGAAGGCAAAAAAAAACTTTGAGGATATGTGATGGGCACCATCTCAGAGCCGCAACTCAAGCTCACTAAAAGATACGGAGATCAAAAGAAAGCCTTGAAGGTGATGCACGTATGAAAGTTATTCAAGATCATCAAACTAAGGTAGAGGATTAGGAAAGTAACCATGTTAAGATTCTTGCATGGTTATGAACAATGTTGAGCTCAAGATATGTGCCAACATTGCCAAATTTCGTAAAGCCAATGAAGCTTAGTTCTTTATGAAGGGTATGCATGCCCAAAAGGACCTTGCAAAACAATTTTTCTTGCAAGAAAAAATATGAACCATCAAACAAAATGAAATGAGTGTTCATGATTATTTTAGTTCTCTAGGCCCACTATGGGATGAACTAACTCTTTTTTAACACAAATGGGTTGCTAGCAAAGATGTGGAACTTAGAAGAGAACAAATGGAAAAAAAAACATTTTTTTAAATTTTTACATAAGATTAAGCCCGAATTTGAGCAATTTAGATTTTCCCTTCTTCATAGATCTAAACCTCTTCTCTTAGAAGATGCAGTTAACGAATTTTACCAAGAGAAAACTTGTCTCGGCATGCTTAAAGGGGGAAATGAAGTGTTAGTTGTCTCTAAACTCGGAAACCATGTGAAATCTTATAAGGCTTTATGCTTTGGGAGGCAAAATAACTATAATGGTAGATAGAAGAAAGTTATTTGCCACTATTGAGATGAAACAGGACACATAACGCCTAATTGTCTCAAGCTCAATGAGATATCCAAAAACAAGGTAGCTTCTATTGAGGAGACCACACCAAAGAAAGAAGAATTCGCTAGAAAAGGAGGAGACCACACCAAAGAAAGAAGAATTCACTAGAAAAGGAGGAGACATTTTTTCACTTACTCAACTATCAGAAGCACTCCAACAACTTCAAGGGTCACGATAGCATCATCCTCTCCTCCCGATATGTGTTCTTGGATCCGTGACTCGGGAGCTTCTTTTATATGACTCCATATGAAAATTGTTATTATGATTTGTACGCTAATTCAAAAAATTCTTGTCTCCACCGTTGATGGAACATCCTTGCAAATTAAAAGTATTGGAACTTTAAATTCTTCTCAAAATTTTTGTGTTTCAAAAATTAGAGATGTTCCAAAATTAAATTTAAATCTTTTTTCGGTTTCTCAAATAGCCGATCATAAATGTGAAATCTCCTCAACTAAAGTTTTTTTCGTGAAGGATCTCCAATCTGGGAAGCGGATTGGGCAAAGCCATACGAGAGAAAATCTCAACTTCAGGGACTCTTTGAATCTTCCCTCAAAAATATTTTGTAATTATATCCAAGATACAGACATTGAAACTTGGAACAAAAGACTTGGATATCCAAGCTATTCAAAGATATATTTTTTTTCATTTTGAAAAAAAAAAATTGCAATATGAAATATTTAATTTGCAAGGATTATATTTTTTTAAAAATGAAAGTTATTCCATTTTCAAATAGAACATTTGTCTCTAAAAGACCATTTGAATTAGTGCATTCAAATGTTTGGGGGTCTTCCCTGGTCATGTCAAGAGGAGAATACTCATATTATGTTACATTTATCGATGATTTCACTAGATATGTATGGATTTACTTCTTTAATATCAAACCGATATATTTTCCAACGCTCTTTGTATTATCCCTTAGTGGACTTGTGCTTATGCATTTTTGGGCTTGTATGTACTATTGTACTTTGTTCTTGTAATTTTGCTTACTTCATTATATGGTATCAGAGCCATAGTGCCTTTGGTCCTTTAGAAAAATATTTGTGGGTTGGTGATATGCTTGCAGAACTCAAGGTCGATGAGCTCTTTTCAATAGATCTCCATATTTTCGCTTCCTTCTTCTATCAAAGTCAAAATGGAGAATGAACAAAAAATAGATCCCGCCTTCAAATTAAATGGTTCCAACTATACGAGGTAGCTATGAAAAATAACATTAAAGGCAAGAAGCTTTAGGGATATGTGATGAGCTCTATTACAGAGCCTCAACTCAAACTCACTAGGTTAGAAGCAAATCAAGAAAAAACATTGGAAGGAGATGCTCGAATCAAAGCCATTGAAGATCATAAAATCAAGGTAGAGGATTGGGAAAGCAAACATGCAAAAATTCTAGAATGGTTCATGAACAATGATGAGCTTAAAATATGTGCCGACATTACTAAGTTCTGGAAAGCTAACGAAGAACGGTTCTTTATGAAGGGTATGTATACCAAAAAAGACATTGCAAGGCAATTTTTTCTTCAAGAAAAAATATGTATCGTCAAATAAGGGGACATGAATGTCTGTGACTACTATAGTACTATTGGTCACTTATGGGATGAATTATCTCTTATTGAACCCAAATGGGTTGCTAGTGAGGATGTTAAACTAAGGGAACAAATGAAAAAAGTGCATATTTTTCAATTTTAACATGGGCTTAGGCCCAAATTTAAACAAGATCTTCTCTCTTCAATCGATCTAAACCTCTTCCTTTGGAAGACGTTGTTGCCGAAATATGCCAAGAAGAAACTCATCTTGGTATGATTAAAGTAGGAGATGAGGTATCAACTGTTAATATATATATATATATATATATATTCAAAATACCTGATAAGGGTATTTTGGTTTTTTCACATGTAATATAAGTTGTTTATTAACACAACTTATCTTTTGTTTTATTTTTTTTCTTTTTTACTTTGTGGAACCCTTGAGGACCCCGCCTATGGAATCGTTGGGATCCCCAACAATCATAAATATGATCGTTGGGGCTCCCTAACGACTACATCAGTGGGAGCCCCAAGGTCTCCCTCTCTCTCCTTGTTTGTGTATATAAAGGGGTTGTTCCCACCCTCATTAGTAATATGTTCTTTCCCTCTCTCTCAATAATATTTTTTCTTTTGCCTTTTGGCATTACCCCTTTATGGGTTTATGTGTTTGCACTTAAAGTGCTTGTGTACTCTTCGTGGTTCTTGACCACTGTTGGACTTACAAGTGATTTTCACTTATTATTTGTATTTTTGCTTATTTCATTACATTAGCCATTTCTAAACCTGGCAATCATGTGAAAACCTACAAGTCTCTACACTTTGGAAGGCAAAATAGCTATAATGGTAACTACAAAAAGGCTATTTGCCATCATTGGAATGAATCGGGGCATATAAGACCTAATTGTCGTTAGATAAATGACTCCCTAAAGAACAAGGTGGCTTCCATTGAAGAATCCACACCAAAGAAAGATGAACCAAGTAGAGGAAGAGACTCTTTTTTACTTGCTCAAGTATCGGAGGCACTTCAACAATTACTCAAATCTCCATTTACATCGGGTGCTGCGATAGCCTCATTTTCCCCTCTAGGTATGTCTTCTTGGATCCATGATTTGGGAGCTTCCTTTTATATGAAGCTCATGAGAATGGTCTATCTGAGTTATGCACTAATTCAAAAACTACCTATGTTTTCACTGCCAATAGAACATCTTTGCAAATTAAAAGTACTAAAACCTTGAATTCTTTTCAAAAATTTTGTGTATCAAAAGTTAAAGTTGTTCCACAACTAAATTTAAATCTTTTTTCCGTTTCTCAAATTTTCGATCATGGATGTGAAATCTCCTTCTCATCTAAGGGTTGCTCCATGCAGGATCTTTGATCCGGAAAGCAGATTGGGGAAGGTCATAGGAGAGGAGATCTCCATTTCATGAACTATCTAAATCTTCCCACAAATTCTTTTTTTAATTATGTCCAAGATAAGGATATTGAAACTAGGCATTGAAGTTGCTTACTCTCTCAAAGGATACATTTTGTCTCAAATGAAGCTTGTTGCTGATATTTGTGCTAAGTCTGGTATATCAGATGAAAAAAAAATAGAAACCCCTGAAGTGATCAATTTTAAGTTAAGACATGAAGATCCTACACTATATCGTCAATTGATCAATTAATCGAGTCACTCACCTACTTGTCAATCATCAGGCCTGATATAGCTCATGCAATTCATGTAGTCATCCAGTTTCAACATGCTCCAACAACTATGCACATGGGTGTTGTGTTAAGAATTATCAACTATATTAAAAACATCGTAACAAAAAGAGTTGTTTATCTTCAGCTTCTTCCCTAGAGTTGCTTGCTTGTACTGATGATGATTAGGGAAGACATCCCAATGATAGAATCTCAACCACAAGTTTTTTGTGTCTTTTTAGGATATTTCCTAATATCATAATGCAAGAAGCAGCAAAAAGTATCATTATTTTCAACTGAAGTGGAATATCGTGCAATGGCTACAACCACATAGAGTTTGTGTGGCTAAAAAGTCTTTTCAAAGATATGGATGTCATCATCTCAAAATCTTCGAAGATGTATTGTGACAATAAGAGTGCAATCTACATTACAAGTAACAACACCTTCTATGAGAGAACAAAGCAAATAGAGATGAATTGTCATTATGTCTGTGATGAGTACCTGAGAGGAACTATTATGTTGTCATATGTCACATCAGAATATCAACTCGTTGATTTCTTCACTGAAGCTCTTCCTGTATCTCAATTTTTTTCTCCTTAGCAAACTTTCGGTCACTTCATCGTAAGTTTAAAGGGGATGTTAATATATATATATATATATATATATATATATATTCAGTTTTGTAATAGCTAATGCACATTAAGGGCATTTATGTCTTTTCACATGTACAATAAATACTTGTTTTTATAAAATAGTTATTTATTTTTATTTCTTTTATTTTTGTTTTGTAATTAATAAATCCATTGAGGGCTCTATGGTCATAAGACCATAGAGACATTGGGGCTCCCCAACCAAGCTCCCAACATCTCTATGTAGGAGCCCCCAATGGCCTCACACTCTCTCTTTTGTTGTATAAATAGGGGTGTTTCCCCCCTTATTCCCTTATGCTTTTTACTAAAGCATTTATTCGAGAAATTAGATCAACTATGGAAGCTATACATCTTCTTAGACAACTTATTGAGAGATATAGAGAGGGAAACAAAGATTTGCATATGATTTTTATTGATTTGGAGAAGGCATACGATAGAGTACCTAGGGATATTCTCTGGTGGACAATGATGAAGAAAGGTATCTCTCTCAAGTACATTAATATAATTAAAGATATGTACGAAGGAGTATTAACCAATGTCCGCACTTGTGGAGGGGTGACAAACAATTTTCCTATAACGGTTGGGTTACATCAAGGATCTCCATTAAGCCCTTTCCTTTTTGCTATAGTGATAGATGAACTTACAAGATCAATTCAAGAATATGTGCCATGGTGTATGTTGTTTGCTAATGATATTGTTTTGATTGATGAGTCTAGAATTGGGGTTAATGCTAAGTTAGAATTATGGAGACAGACTTTGGAAGCAAGAGGTTTTACGTTGAGTAAGAGTAAGACAGAATATATGGAATGTCGGTTTAGTAAGCAACGAAGTAGTGAGGAGAGTGTAGTGAAGCTTGGTGAGCAAGAAATAGCGGTGGATGACAGTTTCAAATATTTGGGATCTATCATTCAAAAGAATGGAAAAATTGATGGAGATGTAAATCATAGGATTAAGGTTGGGTGGATGAAATGGAAAAGTGCAACTGGAGTGTTGTGCGATCGTAGAATGCCGTTGCGGTTGAAGGGGAAGTTTTATAGGACGACAATTAGACCCGCTTTACTATATGGTACGGAATGTTGGGCAGCCAAGAGACATCATATTCAAAAAATGAGTGTAACTGATATGTGTATGCTTCGATGGATGTGTGGAAAGACACTAAAAGATAAGATTCGGAACAAGGAAATATGTAAGAAGGTAGGTGTTGCATCCATTGAAAATAAGATGAGTGAGAATCGTTTACGATGGTTTGGGCATATTCGTCGAAGGCCTAATGATGCTTCGGTTAGAAGGATGGAGAAATGGGAAAATATATTAGCTAAAAGAGGTCGGGGTAGGCCAAAGAAGACTTGGATGGAGATGATAAGAAAGGATATGAATGCTTTGAACCTCACTGAGGACATGACATTGGATAGAAATGATTGCAGGAGAAGAATTCATGTGGAGGACCCAAAATGATTTTCTTGTTGGTTCATATCGCCGACCCCAATTGTTTGGGATGAAGGCGTTGTTGTTGTTGTTGTGATTTATTCAAGAAATTGAATATATTTTTTATCGTTGTGCACGTTGTGATTGTGATCTTGTAAGCCCTTAGTGGCACTGGTTCTATAATTTTTCGCTATTTCATTACAGAGGAGGCCAAACCAAACTAACCAAACCGAAGGTATTTGAGAGGGAGGGGTAAAAAATTATATGCTGGACATACACCTAATGAGACAGGATTCTACTAGGCAGATATCAAAGATATGGATATAGGTTTTTGGTAAACCAAAACATGTAAAACATTAAAAGCTCTAAATACTTTCTAAAAGGAATAGTAACATACTGACAAATATTGAACAATTAATATAGAATGCATTATTCTCTTGATAGGCATCCAAGGACTCATGATGTATACATATCATATACCATTGCAAGCGATAATAATCTATAATATTGATTTTTATACATTTAAGCATGTCGATTAGATCTGTAAAATACAACTGTACAGCGAAAGGAATGTGCTCATCACTGAACAATTAAGTACATCTAAAGTAATTCAGTTTGTGATGATATACACCTAAAGACATGCCCGCAAAAATATAATCCATGGCATATTAAGCAACGCACATACAAGATTCGGATACATGTAAGTCTATGCAATGATGGCATCATATTTTGTGCTATCTATGTAAGCATAACGAAACCAAATGAAACATGAGCAGCAGTCATATTTTCAAAATGTTTACGGATAAATTGGTTAAGATCTTGGAAAAAAAGAGAAAAAATAACTCTTTCCATTTACTATTCCACAGGTGGGCAATGAAGTAGGCTGCCCACAAGAACCTCAGGTTTGGCTCACTAAAAGCTTCATTTGAGCTCATTCACTTAATAAGTGAGACGAGTTTGAGATTTTTGAGCTAAATCTTAGACTTTAGTTAAATGAGTTGAACCTAAACCCACGCATAGGGTCATCTAAAACCAGATAACCTCATGTATAAGCTCTAAAAATGCCACAATACACACAAGCTATATAAAAGCTTTAACACAGAGCACACATGAAGTAATGATTAGTGTATGATCTTGCAAACATGAGCAGATCAAGTTAAATCCCATCTGTTCGACCATTCATAAAAATCCAGAAAAATATAAATGTTTTATTGAATATTTCTTAGATCGAGCTTAACCAAACTGAGCAGGAGCATGCTTGAGTTCAACCAAGCCAGCTCAAGCCTGGTACATTATGTATTAGCTGCACGGAAGCAACCCAGGTTTAGGTTCAGTTTAGCTTGTGTATGTCCCAACTACCATGATTAAATCAAAATAAGGTCAGCACAGTGAGGCAGCTAGGTAGGGCACACCCACCCACCCACCCCACCCCACACCCACACCCACGCACACACAAAACATCTCTTGAAGTGGTGACAGATTAGGGATTTAACTCTATAGGTAAAGCCTAAGCTGCAACATCCTTGGCAATGACTACAAACCATGCTGCCTAGTCACATGGCACGCAAAATTCAATGGAAACAAGTGCACCTGCTGCTATGACCAACCAGTGGTTTTGACTATATAACTAGATTATGATGACACATAGATGTGCAAGAGCAATCACTGATGTGAATTTAATTTCAAGTTTTCAACATATAGGTTATTGCACCTTGTGATGCTCATTTTGTTCAGCTCTGCGCTCGAAGAGAGACAGATCGTACAACTTCAGTTCTAACTGTGACTTCAGATCCATGAACTTCTTTTGCAGTGGAAGAAGATGGGCAATCTGCTTGAAACAGATAAGCAAAAGGTCAAAGGAAAAAAATTATAATTTCACTTGCTTAAAATTAGTCCGCACAAAGCAACGAAAAGATATCCAACTTAAATTATAACAAAAGTTATAAACTCAGAGTTCATGAAACATGTAATGTTATATATAGAAAACTAAAAGAGAACACCACAGCCTGCATTATTACAATATAAAGCCACAAGGTAAACCAAAGTTTTCAAAAACAGCTCCAGTTAATTAACCACATAAATTAGAACAATCATAAAATATCTAATTGAAATGTAGTTCCTGCATCAACCATATAGAACAAGCCTCCTACCTTGCTTACAGCTGCTGCAAATGTATGATTGTGAGTCATTAACCTTTACTGATGGAATTGGAACTAAAATAAGAACCCTTATCTAAAAGAACAAGTGATGAATAATCTTATTTTTGGTACCACAGACTTAAAGAAGCCTGACACATCCTGAAGGTATTTTAACAGTCAAATATGAGATATGTAAAGCATGATTTCCAACAGTAATGTTAATTGGCTCTTTTTTATGAAGTGGGCAACATTTAAAGGATTGCGTGGAACCTAAAATCATATTATCAACTTATACTGCCTTGGCAGAAATACAAACAAACAAACAAAGGACTGATCTACATAGAGGTGCTTAACTTGTGACTATTATGTGTCTAACCACTTATAGTATCAATCATCTCAAATAGAAGCCTAACTTTCGCAGAAATAGTTCAACCAGATGCCCAAATGAGCATCACCTAGTTTTTTGACAGAAAATGTCAATTTAGTAGCAATATTACAAATCTACCCCCTACAATTGCCCTATCGGTTTAGGCACAACTTTCCAATCTTAGGCACAACTTTTCAATCTTAGGCTCTTAGCCTCCATTGAACGAGGGAAGAATATCAAAGGGGCATCGATGAAATGCCAGACACTGCAACGAGGTAGAAGGTATATGTTTTCTTATTATTGGTTGTGGGCGCCTATGGATGAGAACACTGGTGGTAACCTGTCTTCACCTACTATGAAGTCATTGGTGGGAGTCTAGGCAAGCTTGGGGCTTCCACTCGTCTGAAGCCAGGTTGGCTACATAGAGCACTTTTAAACTACCAATAATTGTGAATACAAGTACACCAAGGAGGAAGTTCTACCAGAATCTCTCATCAAGAGTACCAAACGTGAGTTTTCTGAAGCTCTCATGTTGTCAACAGATCTTCATGCAAGCTGATGGTCAACTTCATGGATGGGTGACAATAACATCATGCCAAAATGGATCCAATAGAAATGCTGAGGCCTCTTCTTATCCTCATGCTTATGTGACCCTCCCAGTGGTTCTTGACAAACTTAGCTAGAAATCAGCATCTTGGTGAAGGACCAAGCTTAAAAACTACAGCCAAATGAAGGGGGCAGACCTGGCAAGCTGTTGGGTGGACACAACCGTACAAGAGGGGGTTGCCTGATCCTACTACAGCAGTCTATATGCAATACATTGCTGAATGCTGCACCATTCCTTACATGGAAGCACAGGTTGTGAAATTGCCGTTTCTGCATTACAGCAAAAGGGGATGTAGAAGCTTGGCCGCAAATTTGAACTCATATACAGTACCAAGGAGTTTATGACATGGGGCATGATATTTTACTCTTTTTTATATGAGTTTCAACATCTCATACATACATACATTTAATTTGGGAGATCATCCTATTCACGAGGGTTTGATTATAGGGTTCTTGTATTTTTGTATTTGCTCCGAATATATTTCAGGAAATTTGTGATTAGATTATGCAATGGGGGTGATTCTCCTAGCAGTAGATATAGTTTTACTATATAAGAGCCTACCCATAATGCATGTTCATTCCCTTGTTAGCATCACAAATCAACCTATGTGAAAGGCAGGAACAGTGTGGAGAGAGAGAGAGAGAGAGTTCACCTGATAACAAACTGGCTTTGTTATGCATGGATTTTGGAGGTAAATAAAGGACAAAACTGTCATTTTCCGATTTAATGATAGTTAAATGATATTCATGATTAAAATAATGTGTGAAAGAAGTTCCTATCTGAGTTATTTTTAAAAATCTCAGGTGTCAATCTAAAGTTTTTCATGCTACAGGCATTCAAACATAAAATGACCATAAGTCATGCAGCTGTGTAAAATTAAATTTTCCAAACAAAAAAGTGGTTCAAGATCACATTCCAGAACTGGTAGATCTGGGTTAGAAAATAAGGTAAGCCTTGTGATCTAGTAATATAGATGTTTAGAAGAAAAAATAAGTAAATAATTCAAATAAGGTCTGTGCTAGTAAAAAAATGGAACCCAGCACTCATTTTTCCATGTGAGATTTTCCTTGAAAAATAGAAAAACTACACAAAATTTCAAGTGGGATCATTTTTCCAAGAAATTGGTGATAAGCGATAACAGTAAAATTACAACATTTTCAATGCTTTACAATTTTATAGGCACTCTCAACTTGTAACAACATATTGTTTTTTTCTCAAGATATACAAAAAAACTGATGATATTTGTCACAGTGACATACAGGAGGTAGGATTACGGACAATAAATATGATTGCAAACATTCTACGCACTGATTATCCACTTTCCTAGTCTATCTGGCATGCAGACAATTTCAAGTATCAAACAACAAGCGCCATCCAGAAGATTAGAAAGACCATAGACATGCCAAGAAGCTGAAAAACACAAAATGCAATAAAGTTAAAACATGCATAAGACATCAAAAAAGAAAGGTACACCATCATATAACTCTTTCCAAGAAAATTGAAAGAAAAGAAAGGACAGCATGATGCTATAACACCAAAATGGCGACCTTGCAATTTCCACCCAAGCACGCATACAAAGTAGAAAGCCTACACGCACATTGCACACACATATAAAGACCCAATACTTATACATCTCAAGAAGAAATGACCAAACAAGCTATGTCAAAGTTTGGTTTCAAAATCAAGTTCGCATTTATATGCCAAAACATCACGCATTACAGTCACAAATAGTACAAACTTTCTGGCAACAAAATTTAGAATCATTCATGCATGTATCTACAGTTGCCACTCACAGTAGCAAAAGTTGTTCAGACAACAAATATATCAATGAACTCACAAAAATATGCATAAATGGTGGTACAAGTGGACAGGAAAATATCCATAAGATCACAAAAAAGAATTATGGAACATCACACTAAAAATCACCTCAGCTTCAATTTCAGACAACCTTATCTGGCAAATGTGAAGCCTTGATTCTGCATCAGATAGTGCATGCAGTTTCCTCAACAATTCACCACCACCTCTGCAGAAATGACAATTGAATTAAAGGAAAATTTGCAACAATAAATAGTATGATCAAAACTTTCCTTTTCTGGGAAATACCCCAATAAGAATAGTATTGATATTTTTCTTGGAGCATCTAAAGTAAGAGATATGAGGAACGTGTCATATGCATCTGATAGTGCATCAAGTTGCCTTAACAAGTGAGCACTGCCACCACTGAAATGATACTTTTCTTTCCCCCCTTCTGACAGCTAAGCTGGGGGATAGCCCCAGTGGTGTTGAAAGCCTTCCCCTCAGAAAAGACAGTGCAAATCTATCAGGTCTGGCTCTCTTATTCTACTCATCGAAGTGAATTAAAATTAAATTAAATAAGAAATAGTCTATTCAAAACAGAAACCAAGTTATATTAAAGCATCACCAGTGAGAGATCCACTTTATCAATATAAGAATATGCCTTTGTGAAATCCACCAAACAAAAGGATAAAGTTTAAGATCAAGATCAGTAAATAAAACAGACATTAATCAAAAAGTTACAACATAATGAACTAGAAATTTGGCAGACATACTTCCGGCTTCCTCCAGTGAGAAGACCACTTGGCTGGAAAATATCACCGTCTAGAGTTACACTAGGTGTGTGGATATCTCTATGAAATGCAACCTACACATGAAAGAGCTTACCATGAAATGAACTAAACAACAATAGTAAAATTCTAAAAGATGAATAAACCCCAGTGTTGATGCCATAAACTAATAAGAAAAACTGCAAATGTAGGACGTTTCTGCTTTCACCCCCTTATCCTGATAAACAAAATAAAATGGGAAACTTGTGTGCTGAACCCAGGTGAGCACAAAAGATCCAACTTTAAAAAGATGATAGCAAACATAATGGATCTCAAATATGCTCCACTATGCAATGCTTATCAGAATAAATAGGGGACACAAATAACCCTGTATAGGAACATTATGAATCACCTCTTACGATAGACACATATGTTAATAAGTGAAGTACAATCATTTTGTAATCAGAATAAGGGATATTGAAAATATGTAAAATGGCAAAGAAACATCCATACACACAAATTCAAAAAAATTAAGGCCAGTCAGTTAAACCAAAATACATTTACACAGGCATATGTGATAAAGAAGATGGAACAATAGAAGCTAGAAATAAACAGGATTTGAAGGTATGAAATACCAAAGAAACCACCTTTCTCACTAAGGAGAAGCACGAATTCACCTATGAAATTGATTGTCAATGTCAATTTGAAGGACCCCATATTAGTGAAACAGCCAAAGATTTAGCATACCTCTTTTGCAGCATCCATACTACGACAAACAAACGTTGAACCAAATACAAAGGCCATTGCTCTCTGAGAAAAAGCAAAAGGCAAACAAGAGTTAAAAGAAATATATTAAACCATTCATTGTCACGCTCATACTACACATTCCCCATCTAGAAGAAACATCAGGAACAAATCAAGAATAAAGAACATGAAACCGTTCATTTTCTATAGCTATCAGATACTTCATCTTTAACCAGCGAGGGCAGCTCACTGATGGCAACGTATCCCCCCTCTTCAACACACCCAATAACACCATCAAGAAAAGGAGACAACAACATCAGAAAAAGAACAACAAAACGAGCAAAAACCTGAAATCCCTCATATTTAAAAAGCAAATAAAACATAAAGGAACTTTCTTTAGAATTGTCAAACTCTCTCCACATCAACAAAATAAAAGAGAGCACAAACAATGATTGAGAATGGGCTAAGCTAGGATCTTGCTATTCAAATAACTTAATTTAATGCATGCTAGTTGTTGTGTGGATCATGACAAGCATACCGAGTGGCCCATCTACATTCTGTAAGGAGTGCCAAGAACTTGATTCTGTGCTCACTGACACTGGAAAACCATCAGATTAGTAGGTTGAGATGTGCATGTGCATGTGGGCAAGCCTTAAAGAACTAAAGCATGTTACTTGTAGCTTGGACTATGACAAGCATATCTAGGGATAGGGGTGTAACTGGGTTGGTTTGCATTTATCCTCAGTAGATCCATTTCTAGAATAAGTCAAGAATTGGACCCAAACCTGATCGCTATATGGTTCGGGTTTGGGTTCAGGTTTTCACATGACAAATTATGAAATCATATGGGTTATTGAATTCAGGTATGAATCAGGTCGGGTTCTCAGCAGATCCATTTCTTAATCGGGCCTAAAAGTTAGACTCAAATCCAAACCTACACAAAACAGGTATGGGTTTGGTTATGGAAATCAACCAGGTCGGGACTTTACAGGTTCAGGTATGAAGTGGGTCTGGTCAATAACCATTCGGGTATAAATTGGTTCTATTTCATACAACAGAGGTTATGAAACAAATTTAGTTCAAAATTTATGTAAAAGTTCACTAAACAAGTAAAAAATTAGAAATCTTGATGTTTATATATAAGGATAGGTGGCAAATCGGGTCTAAATGGCATTGATGAGAATACAGTCAGGTAATATCAGTTTATGCATGAATTTGATTTGGTTACCGAATAGTCCAAGTATGAAATTGATTTAGGAGGTTCAGGGTTTGGGTATGTTCGGGTATATAAGTTGTGGCCAGGTTTTAAATGATATGGTCCTGACATGGACCATATGGATACAAGTACATATAGCACTGGGTTGAGACTTGAGAGTAAGAATAGGGATACAAAAAGGTTCAGGTTTATATTTTTCCTACCCAAGAACTCGCCTGGTGTAAAAATGGGTCAAAATTTTAGATCTGACTACGCCCATCAGATCTAACAAAATCAAGTTGGGCTGGGTCTAACTGGTTTGAGTCGGGCATTCCAGACCCAATTACACCCCAATTTAACGGCTTATTTATGAACCATAAGGAGTGCTCTCCACTTGATTCCATCCACACTGGCACTGGATACAAATCAGATAAACAAGTTGAATGTGTTGTCATGTAAACATGCCCATGTTGGCCTACATGTTTGGCTGCATTAAGAACAAATTCATATTTTCATAGATGTGAACTAGAACATAAAAGATAATGTTACCATCTTTCCCTTTCAAAACTCATGTCATACCTTCAGTTCTTCATCATATCCAACCAAAGAAAGTGCCAGTTCTGCATTCCCCTCACCAACCTGAAATTGACTAACTGCTTGTCAACCAGGAAACCAGAAAGCAATGGAGGAAAGCCAAAAGATATGCAAAGAACAAACCAGCCGAGAGGCAGCCTGCTGAACTCTTGCAGGAACTACATGAGATTGGATTTTGTTGAGAGGTATAATGGTTACTCTTTTCCGAAGGTCACCCTTTTCAAGCAGCTGTTTGCCAGTGTTCTCAGTGTCAACAACAACATTAAACAACTTTCCACCTGCAGCCACCTACATAGTAAAACAAGCTAAATTATTCATCAAAAACCTGATGAATTCAAATCTCTGAGCTAGCATTATCATAAGAACAAATACCAAACAGCAAATATAATAATGAATGATATGCTTGCACCAAGCGACACCACCTCTATAGCTATCATTGCAGTGGCATCCTTCACTTTAATGAGTTTAGCAACCACTCCTTTAACCTTTGATCTGTCAAAATCTCTTACAGGATCACGATATGTGAATTGAACATTTGTTAATTGTGCTGAAAGAACTCTTATTTCATCCTTCAACTTCTGCACTGCATCCAAGCCCTCAGAGCGCTCCTAGGAAGGAGATCAAGAAGATGGTAAACCAGAAAAGCTCACAACCTGTGAACAATAACATGAATCTGACACAGAAAAGGTTTCTTTGAATATATGTTAAAGAACTGTCAAAGTCATCACTTTCAGAACCTTTTGCAAAGCTTCCATGTGACCTTCTTCATAAACAAGAGATTCCAACGCTGCCTTGACATTCTCTACATCTTTCATTTTGCATTTCAACTCATTCTCTACTTTCTTGGCTTCTTCTTGCTTAGACATTGCTTGTTTCTTTTTGTCCTTGAGCTCTTTCTCTAAATGTTCAATCTTTGTTTTCAGTTGTTTCACTTCAGTTTCAGCATTGCCAGCAGCAGCTTTCGCATCAGTAAGTTGATCGTCCAGACATTTAACCTCATTTCCATTACTCTTACCTGCTAATACTCCCTGTAAACACCAACTGTTCAGTCATTTTCTAGTGAATTAATAAGTCTTAAGTGCAGAAAGCATAAAAATTAATATATTCTGCAAATGAAGGAAGCCAAGATAAACCAATACCTGGTACTCTTTTTCATACTCATTCAGGCGCTTAGAAAGGTCGTCCACCCTTTTCCTTAAATCATGTGCTCCATCCTCAGCTTGTTTAATGGAAGTTTCCTTTTCATTTATAGATTTTTTGATGTCTTTTATAGTTGTTAAAAGCTGGTGGGACAGACAATACCACAGAACACATAAATAATCTCTTATAATGTCATAGAACAAAAACGAGAACAAGAAACAGATTCCTGCTGCAGCTGAACTACTATGGAAAAGAAAATTCACATAGAATTACAATATACTGTGCACACCTTTTGAACAGACTTGTTCTCGCTTTTGAGAGACTCCTGCTGATTATTAAGCACAGATGTTTCTCTCACAAGGTCATGTGATAGAACATCTACCTTCTCGGATAAAGATTTAACCTCACCGCCCATCATTGCCTCCTTTTCAGCTGCCAAAACTGATATCTTTTTCTCCATTTCTTCAATTTCCAGTTGCATGCCTTTCATGGTCTCATCAAGATCAGAAATCTTAAGCTTCATCTCATCCACACTGCCAACTGCAAGGTCACGAGTTTTCTCTGCCTGAACGAATTCATAAGCAATACAGAATCTTCTCAATCGATCTAGTTCTACATTGCCATTGGTCCATTGCATATATTGTCCCTTTTCTTTTCGAAGCTTCTCCAGGGCAGGTAAAATTTCCTGATCAAGCAGCTTGTCAATCTCATCTACCTTTGTCTGTTTCTTCTCAAGTGTCTTCAAAGCACCCTCCTTTTTCATTTCATACATCCGTGTTCCAGCAGCTTCTTCAAGCATTGATAAAATCTCTGGCGGTTTCATGTTCAAAACCTTAGTTATTCTTCCTTGCATGATGAGAAAATGTGGATTGTTCACATTAAGCTGAACAGAATGGAAAAGATTCTGGACTCGAGAGGGCTGAGCAAGGTGCCCATTAATAAGATATTTGTTCCTTCCACCAACCACAATCTGCACACAATGCAATGCTAGTCAAGGCTAAATCAATATGCAATGATGGCCAAAATTCAACAAGTAAACTGGAGCAGATCCACTATATAGCATTGACTGAACAATGTTATGAACTTATGATGTCTGCCATTGCCAAGGTCTCCAACCATTAAAAGCTATCATAAGAGCACACCTCATAGCATAGAAGCTCAGCATGCCAAGGCCATGGATTTCTTGTGAGATTTTCACAATGTTGACTGTTCTCAAGATTTTTTTTTGCTGATCAGTAGGTCCAGCGCAAAATGGAAGAAGATCGAAAGGATCTTTCAGAATAGTCCCTTTTCTTGAACCAGAGATGCTAATGGGATAGGAAACAAAGTGGGGAATCTCTCTACTGCACCAGTCTCCCAGACTAAGAATAAGTAATGCTGATCCTTCTCAAGTTTCTACTAGAAAAACTTGAAAAGATAAGCTAGAAGTAAAAAAAAGTGAAGTAGTAATGATGTGCATCAAAAATTAAGGTAGTAGATAAATAAACCACGAATTCAGAAAATAGATAGCTTCTAAGTATATTCAAGTAAATCGTGTAACATTTCTTATGGGAATCTAAAAACTTTTTTTTACTGAATTAAACATATCATATTGTAATCGTGATAACAGTGCAACATAATCATTTAGAATATAATTTATCATGATATCATACAGGATTCAACAAGATACACCATTAAATATTATATAGTATAATTAATCGTATTGTATTGTACAAGTCGAAATATATAGGTTCCAGAGAGTTTTCTTTTCCGTTAGAAACATCTTCACCCTCAACACGTTAGAAACTTATTTTCTCTCCCGTTCTATGGTTTTTTATACCTAAGAAAAATGGGGTTTTCGGAAATTTTGCCCTAATAAAACTCTTAAGAGACCCGATTCAACCGTGGTCTTCAAGAGTTTTCCGTAATGGAAACTTCGAGAAGACAGATTCATGTATGAAGAGGCTAGACCTATAGATTCATGACGTAGTCCCGCTCTTCCTTCTGTTCTCGGTCTTTTGTGGGGCTTAATCCATAAATGAGGAGGATAGACTATGGATTTAAGGGAAAACAAAGGACAACTATAAGGCAACAGGTTAAGTACATATCCAAATCTGCTAACTACTTTCAGGTCTTTAAGAACTCCGAATTTGGTCACTTTTCTATTTTTAGTGATTATATCATAGCAAATGCCAACAGATCTACAGTACAGAATACAAGATCATGCAATACAAATTTTCATGACAAAATTAGGCTATGACAATCAAAAGAGAAACACGAGGCTTACCTGGCGGGTGACACTGATCTCCTGCGAGTCCTCGTAGCCGAGAGGGCTACGGGCACGATCGGAATTGTCGAAGACGACGGAGACGGTGGCTTTGGTGACCCCCGACTGGCCCTGCTTGTAAACCAATTCCTGCAGATTGGAGGCCCTGACTTGCTGGAGGTTCGTGATCCCGAGAACGAAGCAGATGGAGTCGAGGATGTTGGATTTGCCGGATCCATTGAGCCCGGTGATGGCGTTGAAGTAAGGGTCGAACCCTGGAACCACCGTTCTGGTGGCGTAGGACTTGAAGCCCTCGAGGCAGATCTCCTTTATATGCATTCCTCTTCCACTTCCTCTTCCTCTTCCTCTTCCTCTGTAGGGTTTGGATTGGGGTTAGGGTTTTTCTGTGCTTTCCTTTAGTTGGGTAGGAGGGAAGGGAAAGAAAAGGGTTTTATTAGTTTTCTCCTCTGAGTTGATACGAACAGGACTCATTTTCTCTGAGGACTCTTGGCGGGAATGTGAAAGTTTTAACTCTGGTTTGAAATTTTACCAGAGTCGCTTAACCGGCGGAGCTCGTGCGATGTTGGGTTTTTAATGCTCCGTTCTGACCCGGGTTTGATTTTTATGGCCCTTTTGGACCTGATGGAAGCAAGCACTTTGTCAATTGTCACTAGGATACACACTAGCTGAACTCGAGCCCGCCCAAGCCGAGTTTGGCACATACAAGCTCGGTTCCCTCAAACCTGCCTTAGCCAAATTTGGCTCATAAAAAGCTCGGTTCGCTCAAGTAAATTGGTGTACTAGCTTAGACTCGACCTGAAGTGATGCAGGGCAGGCGGTACCAGTACCAGTACCATGTGACCCTGGCACAGCCAGGGAACCCGACCCACCAGTTGGAATGGACGATCGGACCCAGCAGCAGGGTCCGACCCCAGGTGAGTTGACTCGATGCAGGAAGATAACGCGCACCTACTCCAGAAAAGAGAAGACTTGGCTTAGCACCGATCCAGTCCCGAATTGAAGCCTTCTCGGGTCCGGGTCCGGACCCGGATCCAATGACCATCTTTAAAAAGCACAACTTAGGGCTGCGTGAGGCCGTCTTTTGGAGGATAACTACAGCTTCTTTTCTTTTCTCAGCAGCCTCACTTTCTTTCCCTGTCATTTTTGTTCTTTTCTTTTATTAATGTTCGTTGTTTACCATTTCCTTCAATTTGTTTATCAGCAACCTGTCATAGACATTGGTATTTAATAAAATAAGCCCAGCAACACCATCTGGGTGAGTTCTTTATTGTTTTAAAGTTTGTTCAGCCTACGATCGTATCGGTCGTGCCTTTCCAGCTTCCATCAAGATCACGCGAGGGTTGGAGATCGCCTCCAACAACTGCGTCTTCGTTGCCTTTGTAGCAGTCAGTTGACGGTTGCATCATGAAGTCACCAACTAGCCTAAGTAAACAAGTGTAGTGGTGTATGGGCTCGGGTCGAGTCCAAGTAAACTGACAGAGACCAGCACTTTGTGTAGCCCCCGTGCTTCTCGAAGCGGTTGGTGAGGGTGTCGACTGAGAAAAGGAAGGGCACTCGGTAGACGGCCTCCCATGGCTTCTCGAGCTCGCCCATTGCGGCCTTGAGCTTTGTTCGCTTTTGCATCTTATAGAGCTGACGACACAGACGCGCCTTGAGCAGTTGCTTAGCCTGCATTAGCTTCCATTGTTGCTTCGACACTCCACTAGGGAACGTCCGTTGTCTAGCGCCCATCCTGTCGATCGTTGGAGAGTAGTCGAGCCTCGCCAAAAAAGGGGTGGGCCTGACCGAAAAAAGGAGGGCCTCAATTCCTAAAGAAACCATCCTCATGGAAGAGTGGCACTAGTGGTGGGGCTTGGGAAGCGTTGAAGCCACCTGCAGCATTGTCACCATCTTTTAAATTTCCACGACCTGATATCCCACCGTCAACATGGTTTGAAGCCTCTGTTTCAATGGAATGTTGGGAAAAAAGAAGTGCAAACCGAATGCAACTACTTCTCAAACAGAGGTAATGGCAACAAAGTACCTAGAAGAAGAGTATTTTTATGCCTTGCACACATAGAATAACTCCTTCCATCTGAGCTCCAAAATAAAACCCTTATCATCCAAAGGATACCATAAAATATATATATATATATATACTTCGATCCGCAAGAGCAAGGGATAATAAAGAAAATAAAAAACGCAATAAAAAAGCGGCACATATCAATTTTAACGTGAAAACCCATCCCAAAATGAGAGGTAAAAAACCACAGGGTTGAGAGTAACACAATAACTCCAATATATGATATAAAGAATGGCTACAAAGGGGCATACACAATACCTACCCACAATAAGCCCACAAATCACCACAATAGGGAAACAACAAAGCAAATAAAGAGGTGGAAGTCGAAGAATATCACCTAATCAATAGTGACAACATTCCCACAATAAGAAGCATGCAGATATGATGACCAAGGAGTTGCCTCATGGTAAGCTTGAAGTATGTTGCTCTATTGTCGGTTTGGCGAAATCCTCCACATAATCAGTGAGGGAGAGATGTGTTGGATTTGGGTCCCCTCCATGTGAAGGACCTGATTTAAGGAAGGTGAAGAGACGCACTTCACCTTGCATCTTTATTGAGGCTTGAAAAGGAACAAGATAACAAGAAGTGAGGGTCTAAAATTGAAAAAGTGAAAAAGAAAAAAAAAGGAGAAAAAGGGCACAATGGCCCGTATGCTTAGTGGAGTCCTTTTGGGTTTTGCTCTTTGAAGAAAATAGAGAAAGAAAGAGAGGGAAGAGGGTTTTTCTTCCTCTTGTTTTATGTGGGGCTTCCACAAGATTGTGAGAAATAGT
This sequence comes from Nuphar pumila, assembly GCF_984573655.1. Lineage (NCBI taxonomy): Eukaryota > Viridiplantae > Streptophyta > Magnoliopsida > Nymphaeales > Nymphaeaceae > Nuphar > Nuphar pumila. Next base: position 2,434,413 of record NC_143258.1, on the reverse strand, counting down.
GAGAGAGAGTGGGAGAGAAGGAGGAAGAAGGGAGAAAAGCTTTGATTGTTGGTGTTCTTTATCTTCTATATTATTTCATTCTTATTTTGTAAATATTAGGGCAAGAGAAAGAGGACTTTTTGTTGTGAGAAGGTCATTACTATTGATTAGGTGATATTCTTCTACTTCCACCGCTTTATTTGCTTTGTTGTTTCCCTATTGTGGTGATTTGTGGGCTTATTGTGGGAAGGCATTATGTATGCCCTCTTGTAGTCATTCTTTATATCACATAGTGGAGCTATGTTGCTCTTAACCCCGTGGTTTTTTACCTCTCATTTTGAAAGGGTTTTTTTACGTTAAAATTGGTGTGTGTCTCTTTCTTATTGTGTTCTTTATTTTCTTTATTATTCATTGCTCTTTTGAATCGAAGTACATATATATATTTTGTGGTATCCCTTGGATGATAAGGGTTTTATTTTGGAGCTCGGGTGGAAGGAGTAATTGTATGTGTTATGTGCAAGGCATAGAAGTACTCTTCTTCTAGGTACTTTGTTGTCATCGCCTTCGTTTGAAAAGTGGTTACATTTGGTTTGCACTTTTTTTTTTCAACATGAAAACCATGAAAATTTCTTTTGATTGACTCTCCCTCTCTTAGCCATGATAGGATGTGGCATAACAGACGATGAAGCTCTGAGGTATTGTAACAAGCCTTCTTTAAGGGGGTTTCTCACTTTAGATTTTGATAGATCATCGATATGTGAGATCCTATTCCTTAAAAGGAAGAGTGTGTTGGTGGTTTCACTCCCTTAGGTAGTTGTTATCTAGCATTGCAGAATCTAAAATAATGAGAGAAAATTGGTAGCTACTTTCATGTCATGCTTATCCAAATGAAGCATGTTCAAGAGTATTTCATTTGGATAAACCTCAACACTAGGTGGTTTCATGCATTGGAGAGAGAGTGGATTCACTTCTCTCCTCAACACATGAACCCATGCATGAAACATGGCCATCCTTGGTCATGTATGACTAACATCTCCCACTTGGCCATGTAAAAATAACTATGATGTTGGATTTTACTTTACAAATTTGGAGTGTTTTACTTGCATTAATGCTTCTGAAATGAGTTATATATTTGGTTACTCATTCAGCCATATGTCTTATCAGACATATTTTAATCTCATACAAGATACATGTTTAGAGAACATTTCCTCTAATATGCCCTTTGTTAAGGGATAAGCAATCATATTAGATGTATGTAACTAACTGACTTTGATTTCATTCATTTCAATAATGTCATAAATATAATGATATTTTACCATTATATGTTTACTTTTAGAATTGTCTACCTCACTTTTCATAAGTGAGATGGCAGCTTGGTTGTCACAATCAATTTAAACTAACATGTTAGTTATATTCTGCTTCAAATTATTAATAAAGCGACTTATCCAAATGGCAAAAGTGGCAGCATCATTGCATGCAATATATTCTGTTTATTGGGTATGCTGAGTTGCACAACCCTATTTGTTACAAGACCAGGAAATTGCTCCTCATTTTAGGAAAAAAATATATCCAAAAGTGGATTTACTATCATCTCTGACGAGCTACGATAGTGAGAATTATCCTTATCAAAGCAATTTTTCTAACAGGTGAATATGTATCAACATAGTCTAACCCTTATTTCTAAGAAAATCCTTTAGTTGCCAACCTTGTTTTAAATTTATCAATACTACTATTGGACTTGATTTTTTTTTTTAATCAATTTACATCCAATGGCTTTCCTTTTCTCATACTTGATTTTTCTCAATAGACTCAATATCTTCGTCTATGGCTTTTACCTAGTCTGTTGACTCACGTGATTTCATTGCTTTATTATAGGTCAGGTTATCTTTTATGTCATTCAAGTCTAACACATAATATAGTTCCTCCAACAGGTAGACATAATAGTCATCCAAGTATGAGAGAGAGCTCTAGACTTCTTGCGGCCAACCTCGGTCTAAATAGAAGAAGACGAAAAACTAACAGATGGTCCATCATTACATAAGCATTCTTATGAGTTGTCAAAGTCATAATATAAATGAAGATCATCTCTATTTATTTCAGGAATAATTTCTTTTATGTTTTGATCTTCCAAGAATATAACATTTCTACTTTCATACAAACCCTTATCTGGATGGTAAAATCTATAACCTTTAGATCATTTGAGATATTCAATATAGATGCACCTTATAGATCTTGTATCGAGTTTATCTTCTGATCGGTCTATATCCTTTATATGAGATATTAAACCTCATCTACGATGGTGACTTAGGTTAGCTTTTCTTCCAGTACATACAAGAAACCCTACTTAAAACATATGTTGTCGTATATATCGTTTCTCATTAGATAACATGCATCTAACCATGTCAATAAGTGTAACGCTCCAAATAATTAACTCAAAGATTTTGGAATAATTTTTTTTTCTAAACATCAACGGAAAAACTTTATTAAATCCTCAGTCAATTTATTTGGGTGGGTTACAAGCAACAGTGCATAAGCAATAACATTAAACTCTTACATTGAATGATTACAAGTCATCAATTACAAACTTAATGAGTTTATTACAAGTCAGAGTTCCTCAGAACATCCGCAAAAGATATAGTCACATGGCACTATCTTCAACAACGACCACAATCACTCGCCTTTCTCTATTTCCTGAAAACATTAATTCAGAAGGGGTCAGAGTACCCCGTATGAGTAAGAAGCATAATATCCGTATGAATGTACTCAGTGTCATGTGTACAAGTACATGTGCTACCCATTTATATAAGCAGTAACAAACTTTTGGGTAGTAACAAACTTTTGAACAAATGTGGATTTACCATTCATTTAATTAAACATTTCATGACATATTGCATACAGTATAGACATCAATGTACAATACATTCTATTTATGACTCACATTTAAGGTATCACATTTTTCATGTAAAGGAAACAGATCTGAGTTAAGCACCACCTGAATGAATCACAACGTACTCTCGAAATTGCAATATCAAGCATTATGCAACTACTTAAATATTTTCAGAAATGCACTAACTTTATGTTTTCTTTTGTTAATTACCCAGTGGGTACGCACAAGCATTCAACATCGTAGCAGACCGAAACCACACAGAGGTTTGTTTGTTTTAATCAGTACTCCATATAACTAGCCATACGGAGGTCCATAGGGGATAGTTCACAGTTGAGAGAGTACTCCCCAATGGCAAAACTAGAATTAGGATGCATCCTGTAACTTTTGCAGAAGACTTGGATCTACCACCTAGGACGCATTGGTAGTCCTGCCCCTAACTCCGAAGACTAGGAATTGGGTGAGACGCCTCGCTCTCACAAAACTAAGATGCCCCACAGAGTTTGTACCATCTACCCTCTCTAAGGTAGACCTTGGGTCCAGTAACATACACCGTCTTTCAGGTGTACACAAATCCTTAAGAAATCAGTAACATATATCGTTTTTAGGTGTACCCAGTATCCCGGGAAACCAGTAACATATATCGTCTTTTAGCTATACCCAGAATCCCTTTTTTATTTTAGATGTGCATATTTTTCATTTTTGTTCGTTTGGGTCCAGTAACATACACCATTTTTCAGGTACCCAGAGCTTTGGAAAACCAGTAACATATACCATCTTTCAGGTATACCCAGAATCCCAATAGAAACATGTAGCATGTCTTTCAGGTATACCCAGGATTTTGATTTTTCATTATGTGAACATATTTTAATTTAGCTTTTATTTTTGTTGTTAGGGTATACGTATCATACCCCACTGGTTATGCTACAACCTGGCATAACCCAACTTTAACATTTCCTAAGTGCTCGTATGGTACTACAAGGGTTTTACGAAGCCACGAACTTAATTTTGAATGTTTCATAATTCATGATCCGCCATATCAATAGAGTTTATCAAATCTCATGCCTTAATTTATTTACATTTTTGAATTAGAACCATGGTCATGACATTCATAGGTGTAAGATACATAATCTCATGTGTTCGATGGACAAAAGTTTGTAAGACTCTCTCATGCTTGATAGATTTTCAAAGTAAAAGCAATTAAACTAACATTATATTTCTTATATCAGAGTTTTCTCATAAACATAGGTTCATATACAAGCTGATCCCTTATGCAGGCATACATTTAATAACAACATGAAAAATTTCAACAATCAACTTTATATGATACAAGTTATATGTCAAAAGTAATATACCATATATTGCACCTAATTATTAATTGGGGTGTCCAGTTCATTCTATGAAAATTAACAAAATTTTGTACACCATACATTTACCATCACATCATATGCAACTAAAATATCATGCATCCTCATTTGCTTACATTACTTATTTATTTGCTATAATGCATGCATATGTATTTATATAAACATGATTATGTTAAAACACACATAAATTGACTGTACGTATTTTCTGGAAGAATGATATCACTTATCATTCAAGGAAGTTAACCATTTACGCTTTTATTTCCAGACAATACTATGAGCTGACCAAAACTGAAAGTCACAACCTTCCAAGTGGGAAAAATCAGTAACTACTCAATTAATCACTATTATGGCAGTTCAATTAAAATTCTAGAGTTTACAGTAGAGGAAAACTCAACAAACACATATTTCATTTTATGACAAAAGATAAGATGGATAATTGCAATATGAGTTTCATAATTTCACATTATGGCAACAACAATGAATACGATATCCAATAAAATTTCTAGATCCCCATGTAAACAACAAGGAATTGTCAATCATAGATTCTTTGGCCAGAAAACCATTTGTGAATTCTCACCATCTTACTAATGTCACAACTATGTGCATTCCAAAAACTTCTTAAACAGTAACATGTATAACTATTATGAACCTAAACTGAATAATTTTACTCCATCCTCATCATAACAACCACAACTGAAAATAACTGAACAACATCAAGTAACAACAAAAGAGCTGAAAATCCTCTACTTCTGAACAAAAAAAAAAGTGATCCATGAAACTAGAAAAATGTCAGTTCTAATGAACTTATCAAAAACCAATCATTACAAACAAGGGTATTTCTATCTAGAGTAAAAATCTAAATTAACAAAACTGAAAATTCCCTTTAAGAACACCTAAGATATATGTAACGTTGGCAAAAAACCCTTTATGTACACTAAAGGAAAAAAATGGATAATTGAAGAAGAACTCCATGCCAAATGAGTCTAAATTACTTCATAAAAATGAAGAGTAGGTTTCAGAAAGAAACTTTATCAAAAAACAAGACAAAACATTCTAGGTTATATTGTTTCACATGAGCTGCTCAAATAATTCAATATCTATGTGCCAACAACAACCATTGCAAGATCACAACCACGATAAGCCATCACTTGGTCACTTCAAAAGCTTCACGTATATTATATAGTTCTTGTTTTAAATGTGAATATTCACTCAAAAACATGAATGCCGCCATGGTACGGGTATGCAAGCTTTCAGTCGTTGGTTTCTTTTTTTTTTGCCTAGTCCAAGAGAACCCCAAGACCACGTTGGACGTGAGTCAAGGGCGGTAATAAGGCAAACAATCACCTGACTTGGTAAGTCAATTGATAAACAAGAGAGCAACAATCTTTGAAAGAAGGGAAGGCAAAAATGGCGCAGAATATGTTAGTTGTAATCAAAATGAGTGTGATATTCCATTTTACAAGAAAGAAAACAAGGATCACACAAGTTGCAATCAAAACGAGTGTGATATTGTTAAAGGAAACAAGGATCACACATATTACAAAAAAATTTCATAATAAGAAACAAGACTTGTGTGATGAAAATAATAATCAGGGTGGCACAAAATCTGCGTTGGATATTAAGGGAAAGGAGCCTCACATGGGGAATCTCCAACACAACAAGGAAAGTTGTATTTGAAAGTTAATGAAGCCTTGCAGGAAAATAGGAACTTAGTTCAGTTGGAAAACAAGAACAAGTTAGCAAAATTATCACATGTAAAAATATTGGAAAGAAGAGACAACTACGTAAACCTTTCTTAAGTGAAGGAGGTCCTTTAGAAAAAAAATCGATAGAATGAGGACTCTAAGCAATATTATAAAAAAGTTGTGAATAATAAAAACACACCAGGTTGAGAGTGGTGCACTCTCGAAAGAGAGATTCGTTGATGTAGGTGATCATACACTAACCGCATCTTCTCTTGTGTGAGTGTGAGCAATTTATGCATTACCAAGAAAAATGAGTGTCAAATCTCCTTTGCCAGTTTTGGGAACAAAGCATCACATAAAGCATACATAGTATCTGCTGATAACATTACCTATTGACCCAGTCAATACATGTGGCAACTAAATTCCTCAACATAGAGATGTATAAATTTATGTGTATATATATTATTGTTACCCACATGAGATTGAATAAACTAGAAATGTGATATGCACTTACGCGTGCACCATGGCACCCTGCACACCCATAGAGACACTACGCCCCTTACCTCGTTGAAGATTGAATATGGAAGTAGTCGCGCTTCCTTCACTCGTGCATTGAATGACCTCATGCAAGCTTCTCGCTGGAAGTAATGGAGCTTTAGGCGTCCTCTTGCATCGTTTGGCCCGATTGTACGCGAAAGATTTGGTTCAAGTCTCTAATGGAGGAGGACCGACTAGAATGGAAAAAGAGGGAAGGTTGGGAGAAGAAAGGGAAGGAGTTTTGAAGGCTCCTCGGTTTTTGTAAAATCTCTCTTAAAAAAACCGTCTTTCTATTTTCTTCATTATGGCCTTCTCAAAACGGCCGGCCCCTTTCAATTTTTTTTTTGAAACTCCCTTCTATTTCGAAAATATGGAAGGGAGGCTATTTCCTATGATGGGCGGTTGGGCTTCCAAGGCGGCCCAACCGTTCAACCCCTCTTCCTTAGAAAGTCACCTTTCTTAATTAACCCCTCTTTGTTGAGGAGTTATGAAAAAGAATGGCTTTTCGAATTCCCACCAGCTTCAAAATTCTTTTTTAAAAAAATTATATCCTGCGCCCATAGGATTTGAACCAGGGTTCATCTCCCTAAGGAGTAACGAGCCCCACCAGTACGCTATGCTTCATTTTGTTTCAAATTCTTGCAACAAAATTCTATTTACTTACTTTCACCCTGTGACAAGTTTCCAAAAAGGAATAATGTTTTTGTGTAACTCTTGGTGCACAGGAGGATTCAAACCTGGGATATCCTCCATTCTGGCCGTGCGCCCCACCACCACGCTACTTCTTTGCTTCTTGTCTTGTTTACTATTTTAATATATTTTAAGCATAGGTGGTCCTCTGACGCCTTCTTACTCGAACCCGAAGTCCATTGCCCGTAAGGCCCGAGATACCTCGTTTTAGTATTATAATATTATGCAACCAAAAATATTCTTTCTTTCTTATTGTAAATATTCAAAATTTTTAGGGTTTTACAATAAGGGTCCTATTGAATCTTTCAGCCACACCATTTTGTTGAGGAGTGTCTGGAGTCGTAGTTTGAGGACCGATCCCATTAGCCTTACAATATTCAAAAAAAATATTTGAAGTATATTTTCCTTCTCGATAAGAGCAAAAAATTTTAATCTTGGTACCAAGTTGGTTTTCGACTTCTTGACGATATTCTTTAAGATTTTTTAATGTTTCATACATATATGTTATAAGATATAAATAGCTATATATTGAAAATCATTAATAAAAGATATAAAATATTGCTTTTATTTTTATGTTTGAGTTCTGAAGGAACCATAAATGTTAATGTGTATGATTTCTAATAATTCAGATGCTCTAATAACATTATGTGATTTTTTTTTCTTGTTATTTTACTATAAATACAAGATTCACATGTGAAAACAAGATTCATCAAAGTTAGGTATTATATTTAATTCAACAAGTTTCTTTATTTTTTTAAAATTAATATGTTCAATCTTTAGTGTGAGACGTTCACATCTATGTTAAAGACATTATCAATATAAGCAGAAATAAATCAAATTTTATTAATCTTAGAATCATAAATTTTGAACAGACCATGTTTATCAAAAAACCCATCAAAAAAAACTCAACAGTGTTTTCCTATGGCAACCTTTTTCGATAAAAACCTAAATTCAAAACACTTAACAATCAATGCCGAAACAGATACTAGATCTCATCTCATGGATAGTATAAACGAAACATTTGATTACAAAACATTGTTCCTAAAAGTTTCAACACGATAAGTCCCAACACCCATAATATCAAAGTAGGTATTGTTTCCCATATACACCAGATATTCCCCTAGTTTATACTCGATCATGTCCATAATTCTTTCCTTGCTCGTGGCTATATGAAGTGTCGTCCGAGAGTCCACACACATCCAGAAAGTGTCAGGTGTGCATATGAGCATTCTGATATCACGTAAATTATATAATGCCTCTCATTTTGCTTGTCATTTTTTTTGTTCTTGCTTTTGTTGTTGTTCGTCCAACTCCAACAATCTTTCTTGGAGTGTCTAGGCTTTTCACACTTAAGCACTTCACTTGGGAGGTGAATGTCTGCAGCTTACAGAATGTTGAACATTTTTTCTTATCAAATTTGTCATTACTTTTAAAAAACTTTTTTTTTGAAATGTGGGCATCTAGAAGGGCTATGATTGTTGTTTGAAGCACTTTTAGTGAAATATAATTCACTTTTCATGTCTTGCTGCATATGTTGCTACTCGATTTTAAGTTGAGTAGGCAACTCTTTCAATGTAAGGTTTTTAAAGTTCAGTCTTAGAGTTGTTTGCATGATCTTCCATGAAGATGAAAGACTATGCAAAATAGTGGATATCTGCATACTATCAAGAATAACATTCCTAACAATCGTCAAACCCTTTGCCATTACTAACATTTTATTCATATGGTCAACTACATTGTCCTTTTCTTGCTCGTATATGAATTATATTGATGCAAGAGCAATTGAATATGAGTTTAAAAGGCAGTGTCATATTTCTTCGAAATAACATCAAACATTGACTTTCTTATAGGGTAATCTTCGAACACCCTAATTAGATCGTCATCCATGTAGGTGAGCATGATGGTTTTGTCTAACATGTTATCTTTTTATATTTCAAATAATCATTTTTGTTTGCTTATGTAGCTTTGTCATCAGGGTCTCTTATTTTGGTAGTTGAAGCATTCTTGATGCCTTCTAAGGTCAAAACAAGATGAATCCTCATATTTCGAATATGAAAATTGATTCTATTTAATTTATCAGTTTTGACCAACTCAGTATCATAAACCCTACTGGACATTTTTCTCATTTTAAGTATTTTATATTGACAAAATATGATAAATATATGCAACATTCAACAACAAGATAATTTTGGTTCATATCGCCGACCCCAATTATTTTGGGATGAAGACGTTGTTGTTGTTGTTGTATTCAACAACAAGATAAATATCATAATATTAGTTATGAACTCACAAAATGTCATGTTCACAATCTATAAATTCATGATATTAAACATATTTTGTCATGCAAATATTAAAAAATGGAAGACAATCAATTTCTAATTCATTTCAACTAAAACAAAGATTAATAAAGCAAACTGCAAACTCTAAGCATTTTTTTGTAATTTTAAAAAAGTTAGAGGTGTGTACCAAAAGAAAAAATAAAATCCCCAGAACAGAACTTTAAAAAAAATAAAGAGGTTTTCTGCAAAATCTTAGAAAGATAAGAGTCTGTCTTGGATGTTTTATAAAGTACTGGCTATATATTTTAATGTATAATGTTCAACATGGACTTTGAACATGTCAACTGCCAATATAATACTATAATGGCTCTTATAGATCTAAGTGCAAAGCAACACAATCAAATGCTACACACTGCATGGGGGTTGCTACCAATTTATCACGGTTGGGGCACATAAGGCTGGGTGGCCGTGTCCTTTACCCAGAGTTTTACCTTGCAAGAAAGTGAGATCATTAATTAAGTGACTTGGTTCTTGGTAATGGTTTTTCTTTGTCTTCAGAAAAAAAAAACTACATTTGCAACACAGGTTGATTACTGAAATATCTTTGTCTAAGTATACTAAGTATACTGATTCATCCACCAATGGGGGCTTCGTTGAGAGCATATTTGGTGATCTGTCAAACCACTTTAAGAAAGTGAATTGGCATCTTCACCGTCAATTGTTTCATCCCACAAGGATCTAATGGTCCTTGTGTACATTGTTGATGGCGAGGATACATGACAAATCACTTGATTTGCTCTCGGCTTCGCTTGTCTAGTAGTAATAATTAGTGCACGTCACATTGTGTTAGGATGTTGCACGACTGAATCCCAATGGTATATATATTGATGTTTGTATAAAACCCTAGCTTTCTCTGTTGAAAAAAAGTATAGAGATTCATCCATACCCAAATTATGCGAACCGGTAGCCCATGGGTCGAAACCAGGCCCAAACCTGACGAAATTGAGGCATGGGTCTGTGTACTAGCCAGTGGCCCAATTTTTCAGAAGATTCAGTTCTCCATAGTGGTGGGAACCCACAAGCATCCTCATCTGATCGGGTAGGGCATAGGCCTTCCTCCATGGTTAACAGAGGGTGGTCTTCCAGCTAGTGGGTCAAGCCTCCATCGATTGGTTTCACCCAGCGTGAGGTTGTTGGATGATGACCTGTCAATTGGTGTTACAGATTGAATTTTAGAAGATGATGCAGATTTGAGCTCCAAGATCCACACACCATTCTCTGCAGCCAATGAGGGTCGTCCTAGCCTAGGTGAGACCCAAGAAAGTGATGTGTAATGCTCACATGTAAAAAAGTCAAGGGACACATGTCCATACCAGAGGAAAGGATAACCTAACACATGTCTGCACTAGAACCAATGAGAGCCACCCAACGGGGCTCATATGGGGGGTCATCTAATTGAAGGAACATGGTGAGATGTTCTTCTTCTCTAGATGTTTCTCAAGTTAATTAGGAGTGATGACATAGTTAATTAGAGTCTAATTAAGTTTTTTTTAATTAAGACTTTAATTAGAGTATGAGTGATGACATAGGTAGGACTCTATAATCATCTCTCTAGTTTAGCTATTGTTTTACAATAGATTTTTTTTATAGCTTATGAATTATGTGATTAAGTAAAAACTCTATCTCAAACCTCATATATATAAATAAAGGTCTAAAGTTTCCCTTTTAGGTATGAATAAAATAATATTAAAGTTTTTTAAGGACCTTTCTATCTCTAGATGTCTTTCTCTCTCTCTCTCTCTCCTCTCTCATTTCTTATGTTTCTTCATTTACTCACTGTGATTCACGTGAGGCCAGGCCTCCCTAGGTCGTTTCTTCATCTCTTCCAAGGGCCTAAGCTTTTCTTATACCCTTGCCTTGTAACAACGCACCTATTTACCTACAAAAGCTAATGTTGGAGCCTTATCAGTCGTGATTATGCTAATCAATCACCCTCTCAACTTTGTCTCAGGTATTTATGCACTTCACTGGACCCTTACCATACCCTAAGACCAGTCTCTAACCTTTTTAAAAGTTACCTAAACCATCTAGACCAATACCACACCTAAATGAGCAATGTATTTTTGTTCTGTGAGTTGTTTTGCACTTTCTAATCTCCTGCATATACCTCACCATGCCTGAATATGTAGGCCCCTTTAGGAACTCCCTAGACTTGTTATACAACCCTTAAAATTGATCCCAGCCTTAGTTAAGACCTTACTCATGTTCAAGACCCAAAACACCAAAACCATACCCTATTAATTCAACAGAACGTGTAGTTTCACCTGTTTGACCTCATCGACCTCTCCAACATCCTAATCTGACCTCTAACACCTATATCTGACCTCAACACACATCCTTATGTCCTTTTAAAAGCCTTGGATAAGATCCTTGCAGATCTTGATTAAAAATCCACTTGAACGACTTACCAGACTCAATTTTGACCTACCTGATTTAGCGGTTTGACCATATTTTTCCTATACCTCCCAAACCACTAAGATATGACACAATATATACCCCAGGGTTGCGGATAGCAACCGTAACAAGTGGCATCATAGTAGGGTGTTGTCAAAGCGCGTCACAACTCCAAATACAACGGTTGACATGCTGTTAAAATTATGCACAAACTTAACCGCATTTATGGACCGAATGCACACAACAAATTGTGGGCAAAATTTAAAGAGTCATTTGAAGCACTTGTTGCGATAGACTATGATACAAAAAAGGCAACATTATTGATGAACTGTGCATATATGACATGCATTAGCCCTTAGAACGTTTGCAGTGAAAGAATTCTTGCAGTAAAAATTAAAAGAAGAAATTCCTTGAATAGGTTTTGAATTGTAGCTGCATGTGTTTGAATGATATCAATCCGAATGAAGACGAGCGCGTGCAAATATTCACACTCTTTCATATGATGCAATATTCTTGCAAAAATCGACCTATGCAGTGATTGAGTATATACGCATAAGCAATATGTACTTAACACAATGTGTGTTCACAGTTCATGCACACATAGTTCCGACGCCGACCACCTGGTGAGAGAAAGAGCTTGCATTGTGGGGTCAAAATAAAAATAATATATATATATATATATATACATATATATATATATATATATATATATAGAGAGAGAGAGAGAGAGAGAGAGAGATTAGGGGCTAGGCAAATCGGGGGATTGGAGAACGAAAGGGGGCCGTCAGCCCCCTATAGACTGGGCTTGAGTGCCCAACCGTACCCCGTCAAGGTGTGTACTACCCATGATATACATGGGTTAAAGTGGGCACCATATGACTCTTAAAAAAGTTCTGTGGGTCAGGATGTTAACGTGGCTCTACCCTTATGTGCTACAACCTACTTTTTTTTTTTTTTCTATATGGAGCAACTTACTTGACAACCACCCATCTTGGCATTTTTTCCAGATAGGTGTGGTGTCCATCCCGAGAAATGCCCATGCTATTTTAAAAAATAAATGAATTATATGAAGTGACTTGCTTGACAACCACACGTCTAGCGTCATTCACCATGAGAAATGTTAGCTTAGCATTGCGTTGCTGCATATGGGGGAAAAATCTAACTTCTCTTGGTAATAGATAGAGGTCGAAGTCAAAGGCCTAGCTAGGAGGGGGCAGGACTGGGCTGTAAATTTTTTTCCCAGTCCTATCCCAGAACTGATTCCATATGAAATAGATTTTTATCCATTTTTTAGCCCAGCCCTAACTGCAGCAAAATTAGTCCATATGAAATAGATTTTTATTAATAATTATAGCTATTTTTTATTTTATCTAAAAAAAAAAAATTCAGGGGCGCTGCCCCAAACCCCCGACTATCACACAATTTTTTTTTGCTAGGGAAGTGAGGATCCGTCTTGCCCGGTTGGGCGTGGGGACGGAGGACATGAAACAAGGAATATAGGTGAAAATAAAAATCAGTGCAGGGATGGGGGTAGGGATGGACTTACACTTTTTCCCATTCTACCTGGCTTAGTCCCTAATCCTTATTAGTAAAATAATTAAATACTTTTAGTTATTTAAATTATATATATATATATATATATATTGCTAATACTAAATTTTTAACCCTAAAACCTAAAACCATCCTTTCAGCAGCTCAACGTCTCCTTTTAACGAATGCAACGGTAATAGAAAGCGACGGTAAATTTGGTGATATTGGAGAACGGGGACAAGGACAGGGATCGTAAATTTGAGGGTGGAGGTCAATATTTTGAGATGGGCGAGGACGAAGACCTTGTCCCCCCTCACCTACCCTGGTCCATTGGTAGCAGATGAGGTCATGCTGAACGTGAGTTTTTTGCTCATGCCAACATCGTGGCCGTCTGTTTGCATTTTAGATGAATGCCACGTAGCATATAACTATTACGTTGACTTTGTAACTTTTCAAAATACAAAAAGAACGGCAACGATGCTGGCGAGCAAAAAAAGATCATGTTTGCTTCCGGTCCACATCCTAGCAATAGAAGTACAAAAGTACAAAAATTATCTATATAATATATTATACAAATATTTATTATATTAAAATTAAGATATTTTAAGAATAGGTGGTAAGATTAAGACGCCAGAAAATTTGGTATTTTATCAGCCTTCGACAATATCCGGCCATAAAATCGTGATATTTTCAAAAAATCGTCCCTAAATTTTTTTTAAAGAAAAACATCGTTCCTATTTTCGATATAACCATATAACAATAATGGTGCCGGAACGGATTCCGGTAACGGTCCCGAGTTCCGGTCACCAGCAACTCAGTCAACACATACGGTTACAAAGAAAAAGGAATAAAAAACCAAAAATATTTTTAAAGTAAAAAAGCAAAACGATAACAGAATAAAGCGATTCACAAAAAAGCAAAAAACAAATAAAAAATAAAATATCAATTTAAAAAAATTTGGATAAATCACTTCCGTCCCTAATTGCTCCCGCTGACTGACCCAGAACGGCGAGAAACGAAAAGAGTAGGGAGAACTTTTGAGTTCTCCATCGGATCCCATTACAATCTGGGGACAATTTCTGGATTCGTTCCCGAGCAATTCCTAACCTTCCGACTCCTTCTCTACTGAGAGGGAAACGGGTTGCGGTTAGGGTTTCTGAGATTTGGTGTAGGGGTTCGCCGTGCCAGGATGAAGGATCTCCCGGGGATGCCGGGGACCGTTAGCGGTCTGGTGCTCCGGATGGGGCAGTGCCTGCTGGCGGCCTGCTCGATCGCTGCCGTTGTGACGGCTAGAGGCTTCTCCACCTACACCACCTTCTGGTTCGTTCTCTTCTTCTCTCTTCTGTCATATTGTGCAATCAGTGTAGTGTTTTTCACTTTTTATTCCTTGAATTGCAGTATCTTCTTCTCTTGTTCGTTTGTTTGTCTGTTGTTTCTTTTCCTCTTTCATTCCTTTCTCTGTGTGAATTTGTTATCTGTGCCAGCGTTCTCGGTGTCGATTTCTGGGAAAAATTGTTCGTCAGTTTCCTTCTTTTGTGGCTGTTTTGATGTCTTATGATGACGACGATGATCATACCAAATTTGTTAATATATATATATATATATATATATATATATATATATATATATATATATATATATATATATATATATATATATATATATATATATATATAATGAGTCGGTGCTAAACCGCGTGCTAAATAGGTTTTTCGGGCTTTTTTTCATTTTATTTTTAAGTTCTGACCGCACAGATGTGATCTATGTACTTGATTAAGAGTTTGATTCCAACACATGGGTGGGTTTTATAAAGTTCGAAAAATCAACGATTCAAAATCTTTGTAAATTTTTGAGGCTCCAAACATCAGTTTTTTTCATAGAAAACACATGATCGGATTCTTAGTAAATCGTCCATGCCCAACCCGGGCGGGAACCTCATAAAAAGCATGAGAGAAGCTGAAAAACCTATTTTATCATGGGGTTTAGCACGGACCCATTACTCTCTCTCTCTCTCTCTCTCTCTATATATATATATATATATATATATATATATATATATATATATATATATATATACAGAGGATCCAACTTATCGTTGGGCACGCTGGGCGTCGGACGCGGTCGGGCCCTGCTGTATTTTTATTTTTTTTATGTATTACACTTTTATGGTCCAAGACCGCCGCTAAAAGTGTCAAAACACAAAAATAAAACTCTGCCATTGATCGCACGCTCGATCAACCGTGATGTTTTCGTCCTAAAATCATCACACTTTGTGTCTGATATATAAATAAAACATGCTATTGGATTTCCATTTTTTTGGAAATTCCAATCCCATAGATGTGTTGAGCAGGACTGATTTACTAGAAATCGACACTTGGATCATGCATTTTGGATGAAAAAATGTTTAGATCATCTAAAATTTATGAAAATTGTAGGCAGTTGATTTTTGAAACCTTATAAAAACCTATCCATGCATCAAAATCAAATGCTCCAAAAGTGATTCCTATAAAAACAAGCATATAGATCACATTTGTAGGGTCAAAATTTCAAAAAAACACCTGAAAACTGAAATCCTTTAGCACGGTGCCCATTTTGCAGGTTTTCATTTCCCACACACACACACACACACACACATATATATATATATATATATATATATATATATATATATAGTAATGCAAACATTCTAAATACCACATACTAAATGGGTTTTTCGAGTTTTTTTTTATTGTGACCATATAGATGTGATCTAGGTACTTGATTTTATAGGGACTACCGGACTAGCATAGTTAACAGCACATCCATGTGGCCATGCATAAATAAACTATGCTTTTATTAATATTTTATGACAAATAAGATGAATAAAAAATGGAAATGTATGTGTCCTTGAAACAAATGAAATTGTTTTACTTTGAAACTTACAACTAAAAAGAACTAAAGCAAACACATACACTCTTTATAGAGCTTGCTACATGTTTTTAAAACATGCAAGTAAAAAAACTAAAGCAAATAAAAAAAGAGTTATATATATATATACCATAGTAATAAAACTTAAAAGTAAAAACATAAGCATACCATTCTTAAAGGAAGGCAAGTTTTGGGGCAAGCTGAATTTTTTAGGTAAGTATGTTTTTCGTGTTGGAATGGATCTCAGCTATGTTCCAAATGCCTTTTATAGACCAGGCCTGATAAAACTTGAAAGCCCCCACAACAACTGGTCTTAAATGAAGGAAACTGAAAATATGCATGGTTTTCAGAACTGAAATTCATGCAAAACTGTAGGCTTATGAAACAGGTAGGTTTATTGCAAACAGTAAGTTTTCCAAACGATTCATATTCTTGCAATTAATAAATAGATTGTGTGTGTAAATGGAACGTGGGCCTCTTCTTGCAGCATATGAGAGAGAGAGAGAGAGAGAGAGAGAGAGAGAGAGAGAGAGAGAGAGATTTACCATTTTACATTAAATGGTAACTCTTCAGGTTTTGAAAGATTACAAACTACCACATAAGTAACACTTTGTTTATTGAAGAAAATTGTACCTAAATGACCAAACAAATTGAAAATGATATTCTCAAAACACATGGCAACATTGTCAATTAAGATAAATTTATAAAGAACTCAATTTTTGACACCTATTATCCTTGCCTCTGCTTTTATAATATTTAAGGTAAGATTAGGATAAGCTCTTGGAGCAATCGATTCTGACATATGGGTGGTTGGTTTTTTTATAAGGTTCAAAAAATCAACCGGCCAAAATCTTTGTAAACTTTTGAGGCTCCAAATATCATTTTTTCATTGAAAACACATGATCCGGGTGTCGATTCCTGTTGTTATATATATACAGGGGTGTAGCTAGGATTCATGTGAGGGGGTGGGGGGGGGGGGAGGCAAACAGGGGTGTAGCAAAAAAAATTTTTTGGTGTGATAGTCTGGGGTTCGGGAGCAGCACCCTTGATTTTTTTTTTGAGATAAAATAAAAAATGGCTGCAATTATTAATAAAAATCTATTTCATATGGACAAATCAAACTATTCGCTGCAGTCAGGGCTGGGCTACAAAAATGGATAAAAATCGATTTCATATGGAATCAGGGCTGGGCTAGGACTGGGCTTTTAAATTTTTTTTTTTAACTGGGCCGGGAGGCAGGACTGGGCTACAGCCCAGTTCTGGCCCTCCCCAGCTCCGCCTATGTGTATATATATATCAATTGTCTTCTTGTTGTCAACTTGTCAGGATATATCAGTTTTTTTTCAGTGAATGATAAATCACTGCAAGCAAAGGAGACATGGTTTAAGTTATGAAAGATCCAATACTTAAAAAATGGACATGCTTTAGACTTTTAATTCGTAATTCACAGTCTGTAACTTCATATTTGGAGCATTTTGTAAAATGTAGCCTAATGGTGCATGTTTGCATCTTTATGTGGATAGAAAACTTTCTTTATTTTTTTTGTTAATCTATCCTTACTGATGTGATCTACATAGATTATTTACTAGAATTTGATGTTTAATATTTCATTTTTCTTTTACTGTCTTTTTATCTGCTGCAGTATGTACTCTGACATTAATTTGATACTTGGGTCTATTGATCTTTTGGAATTCATTTTCAGAATGGACAAGGTATCTGTCACTACATGTTAATTGTATGCAGTGAGGGAAGCAAGAGCAGCATATGCATTTGGATAACACTAGGATAAGTCACCATTATGCTTCACATAACATATACATAAAATTGCTGTTCGAGACAATGATGCTTATTTGTAGCTGGCTATGTTTGGATTTCATAAAATGTGACCTGAATACGAATGATTATCAGAACAAGTCACAGGATTTACCTCAATTGCTAGTCATGCCTTACCTCACCAGTTTTAAAGGTCTGGACCAATGCATCCTACTTCTTGGATCAATCTGATGGAGTGATGGGAGAAATAGGATAAAGAAAAACTCTACCGTGATCAAATAAATATGTAATATACTTTGGCCAAAATCTGCAAAGAACGGTGCCCTGCGGCCTGGCGTGTGTGATGTCGGTGAACAGTGTGGTTGGATCAGTTGATTGTGTTTACATGCAGACATCGATTTTCAAACATTTTGCCAATGTGAACATGCAAAAAGGACATTCACATTTTAAAAATACCATTTCTCAAAATGTAAAATCATGTATTGCTCATGTGGTCAAGTGCCACACAAGCCTCAACTAAACGTGAGTTGGATGCTGATTTGGCAATCTCATGATTCTCATCTCATGTTGGAATGAAGAAAAAAAAATCTTTGTTGAATCCATCATAGGTTTGGTTGTTGCAATTGCTTAATCAGTGGTACCTTGATTCCAGATGGAACTACCCTGCCTTTCCTTCCAGCATCCAAACATTGGCTAGTCCAAAAAACAAGATATGCCTTTGGCTAAGTCTCACTAAATCTGGGTGTTAGTGGTCAAATCAAGTACAGTTCTTGGTTCATAATTTAAGAAAGCAGTGATCATCAATAATTTTTCACAAACTGTTCAATATCCTCATACCGGTGATGACCACACTAAATTTGATTGTGAGACCTCAATAGAAAGTCTAACAATGTTGACAATCACTAGCTGAGATGGTATGTACTCCTGCATTCTATACACAGACCTGCGTTCACAAGTATGTCCTCTTAAGAGCGGAAAGTTCTGTTGTGATATTTCTAAGAAATGCCTCTATCTGCAAAGAGAAGGCAGGGTAAAAATATGAAATGAGCAAACATAAAAAAAATAAATTCTAACTTGACAAACACTCATGCAGAAAAATGAACCTAAAAATCAACTGAAGTTGCAACAAATTGAAATTGTTAACAAAGCAACATGACTATTAGTTGCTGTAAACATCTGAATAAGACTACTGCAGAGCCATCTCTTAATGAGTATAACATAAGCCAGTTCACAAATATCTCAAAATTTGTACAATATTTTCACCAAGGTTTCTGTAAGAAGAAATTCTCAGTGTATATAGAATATTTTGTAGCTCCTAAACAGTTTTATGTCCTAACCATCCTAATCACTGTCTAAAAAAATAGTTGCAAGTGTTTTTTTGCTTAATCTGAACATGTGGATGTGTTTGTCAATGCTTTTGCTAAAACACATGATTTGGACTGAATTAATTTAATTAAAAATATGATATTTTTATCACAAAGTTTTGTGCAATATGAGCTATTCATTTGAACATGGAGAGAGAGAGAGAGAGAGAGAGAGAGAGAGAGAGAGAGAGAGAGAGAGAGAGAGAGAGAGAGAGAGAGAGAGGTCTTACTGCATAGAGTTGGGAACAGGATGTAAGATGAGCGGATATCTTCATGCTTTTCTTAGTGAAAATTTTCATTCTTTTACTGTTGCTAACCTAAGCCAATCATCATCATTTCGATGCCAGCAGGCTCTGTACCTGTGGCCATTCTGAAAATTAACAGTCACCAAGGTCTTGGATTCTTTGAGAATTAAATACCATCAATTCTACAGAAAAGCTGCACACATTTTTTTGGTATCATAGTCTCTTACATTGTGCAATTTCATTCATGCCTCTTAGCTTGACAGAAAGAATGGTTTTTTTATTTCTTATGATGCTAATTATCAAACGGGAGTAAAATGCCGACTGCTGTTGCCAACTCTTTAGTACGAGATAGAGGAGAGCAACTTTTGAAAGTGGTTGAAATCTAAGCTCTTGTCTGGTTAAGCATATGTAGTAGCTTCTTTGGCTACTTCTCTTGCTGATTGTACCAACTTCAGAAGTCTCTTCTTCTTTTGATATCTTTTATACTTCAGTGTAGGGCATACTTCTCTTGCTGATTGTGGTGGCTTTCAAAGGTTTTAATTGTGTCTTCGTCTTTGGATATCTTTTCTACTTTTTTAGTGTAGGGCATACTGTAAAAAAGAGTAGGTTAATCTTTCCCTGAAATTGTTCTTTTTTGGCTTTCAGCTACTTAATTGCTTCGATGAGTTTGCAAGTACTTTGGAGCCTGGGTCTTGCATGTCTGGATGCATATGCTATAAGGATCAAGAAGGATTTGCAGAATCCAGTCCTGCTGAGCCTGTTCGTAGTTGGTGATTGGGTAAGTACTTGGTGGGAGTTTTCTTTTTCTTCTTGTTGTACGTCTCATGTGTTCATTTTCTCCCTTCTATTTTGTGATTGAACTGTAGTAACTGATCACAAGAAAAAAAGGAGCAAGGATGACAATCAATCTTGATACTTGAACAAATAAGTCACATATTAGTGGAATGCTTCTGATTGTGGGTTGGGTGCAACCTTTGACCCTTCATTGTTTATTTCTAACATTTCAGGCTGCCTTAGAAAAACTGGTTGCATCTAGATTTTGCGGATAAAAACTGATCCAAATCCACGTTGGATCTACATTAGACATGGCTCAGCACCAGGGACGGACCCAGAAACTTTTATTGGGGGGGCCCCAAACATAAACCATTTTTTTTTTCTTAAGGGGGCCAGAAAAAAATTTTTTTTGGGGGGTGTGGGTCAGAAATTTTTTCTACCTATGTTGGGAGCAGCCAGATAAAGGCTCCAATATAAGTAGGGATGCACAACGAGCCGAGCTAGCTTGGGCTTGACCCGTTTAAGCTCGGCTCAAGCTCGTTCAAAAAATAAATGAGTCGCGCTTGAACAGAAGTTCATGCTCGGTGTGGATAAACGAGTCGAGCTTGATCAAGTTGTTGAGCTCGATTAAGCTCAAAAAGCTCGATAAGGCTCACATTAGAGTATATATATAACATATTTGCAAATTAATTCCCGAAAGTCGTTGTCTCCGTGTGGCGTTGGTCTGTTTTCTAAGAGGTTTTGACTTTAAACTTCACTTCTTGAAAAATTTTCTTTCAACAATCTAGCAGGTTTTTACTATAAGTATATTTTCTAGGCCATATTATTCTCAAAATAAAGGCAGGGATAATGGTGGGTCGGTTGTGCTTCGTCGGGAGAGATTGGAAAATCAAAACCCGTCTATTCTGGCAATTTTTTTTTTGAATAACGGTGAAGCTCGGCTCGGCTCGAGTTTGAAACTGAGCCGAGCCTGAACAATGCTGTTGCCAGGTCATCTGACCCTGGCTCGAGCAAGAATGGTGAAAAACCAACCCTGAACTCGGCTCGCTTCAAAATGCCGCTTCAAAATGCATTTTGAAGCGAGCCGAGTTCGAACAGCCCAGGATCGGCTCGAACTCTGCCCGTGTGCATCCCTAAATATAAGTTTTAAATTCTTGGGGTAGGTCCGTCTCTGCTGAGCACCCAGATCGTCATTTTATCCAATTGCTTCTGTCCATTAGTTCTAGATGAAGTTCCAAGTCCAGGGTTGGTTTTTCACCATTCTTGCTCGAGCCAGGGTCAGATGACCTGGCACCAGCCCAGTCCTGTGGCAGTCCTAGTTGATGGTTGTAGCAGAAGTTTTTAACATGGTACGCTGTTAAGTGTGGAGGGCTTTTGCACACGTGTTGAATGAATGCTAAAAGTACTAATCTGATTTCATTGAATGGACAAAATACCCTACAAAGAACCAATCAAAATCTGTAACAGACCCGAAGTTTTGAATTAGTATTGTAAGCCAGGTACCATGAAGGAGGTTATACCCAACTTGAAATTCAGGTGTGTTCAACATAAATCTGAGTCCAAAATTGCAGGCGCTCCAGAATATTTTCAGTGATTCACCTGAGTAGCTTGAGTTGATGTTCTGTTGCACCAACTCTCTACATTGTCGAAGTTTTATTACATATTTATCAGTTGTATAAGCTGAAAACTGATGTTCATTTAACTGAATCCTGCTTGTGTTGACGATCTCCGGCAGGTGACAGCAACGCTCTCTCTTGCAGCAGCATGCTCGTCGGCTGGGGTAACAGTACTCTTTTCAAGGGATGTGATGGGTTACTGCAACGCCAAGATGCAGTCGTCTTTGCCATGCCAAAGTTTCCAGCTTTCAGTTGCACTAGCTTTTGGTTCCTGGTTTCTGATTGCACTCTCCTCACTCAACATGTTTTGGCTTTTGGCTTCATTGTGAGTTCACACATTCTTCATATTTTTTTCTTTTGATATCTCCCTCTTCTTATATTGTGCTGATGTTTGTATATAGAATGCCACATTATTTTTCATGTCTGCACAAAAACCACCACTGTATTCATTTCATGCATAACACAGGTCTCTCTCTCTACAAGGAATCAAACTTTTTTACCTTCTCATGGCCCACTGGTGTTTTTGTTTGGAAATTTAGGGAAAGTATCTCTCTAAACTTCCAAAAGATACATTCGAAGCAGAGTCTTTAGGTATTTCAGAATGCAATTTTTTTTAGTGACTTGCGCCACATACTTAAGCTCCGGCTGTTTCATGGAAAAAATCAGCCATTTTTCCTATGAAAGTGGCTGCGGAAAATGGTTGACCCATGTAGCGTGTGATTGGGCCCACATGGATCCCACATTTTCTTGCGTTTTATATTAAAACCCTTAGACAGACGGGGAAACATTTTCTTATGGAAAACATGGGGGGCAATTCGGTCTGGTGGTTTCTCGCAGGAACATATGAAAGGCATTTCCTGCATGGGAAGCAAACAGGCCACTAATGTCTTTGAGTGGTGGTCATTAAGTCACCTGAGGGACAATTCTTGGTGAACAAACACAAGTCTTGAGATGAGATAGAGATCCCCGATCTCTCATCTTCAGCTCTTCCTTGGATTTGAAGATCTGAGGGATTCAACATCGCCCAAGGGAATCTGCAGACCAGGAAAGCCTAAAAGCCGATTAACAGATCGGCGACTACACCGGGGAGTCTATGCCATCAATGTCATAGACCTGCCCTGTGAATGGGGAACAGATTCAGTGATTGGACGAGTATGTTGCGAAGCTACTCTGCCCAGTCACTGACTGTCACATCTTACACCTCCCTCCTTCAAAATGACCCAATACCTTGCAAAGTACTTGGTCCAATCACTGGATCCTCCCTCCTGTGGATAGTGTTACAGAGGAAATGAAGGCAATGCAACAGACAGAGGTGAGTGGGAAGCAATGTGTCGGATGTAGATCCCAGTTTGATTTCATGAGGTGATTCAAAGTTAGTTCAGATGAGGCTAGCTGCCTGATATAGAACTCCAAGCTTCAACCTGAATCATGATTCTGAACTCTAACAAAACAGCTTATACTTATAACTTTTTTTTTACTCGGAGAAACTGCCCTAGGGGTAGAGACCTAGTCGCATTGGCTCAGCCTGCTGTACTTAGGGTTGCTGTCCTGTCAGCGTAAAACTTCTTACCCCTCAACCCTAGGGGCCCATGGGATTTGAACCTAGGCTACCCGTCAAACGGCCTAGGCCCCATCCCACTATGCCAAACCCCTTGGGTTGAGCTTATATCTTATAACTTGGTGTGTGTGAAGTATGAACTTTTCTTAGTGTTCAAGATATATAGATGGGAGATTTGGACTGGGTGATCATACTCACTAATATAACATCATGATTGATGATGTTTAGGCTTAGGTTCAACTCTAAACACCATTTTGAAGATAATGGATGGTGAGTGGTGAGTTTTAGCATGATTTGCATTGAATGTATGATTGATGTAAAACAAAACAATATTTTTTAAATCCATAGCTTGGTAACCCCTAATCAATTGAATCGTGACTTAGAGATCTCATTGTCTAATATGAAACATTATTTTAGTTGCCATTTCATAAAGAATGTGTTGAAGAAATATCACCTCTAATGAACTAACTGGTGCATGGTCTGAAGAAATATCATCAAATAAACCTAAGGTTTGAATTGATCTCACTTGTTATGGAATTATCATAATCATTACCGATTGTTTCATTTGCACGTAAGACTATGAAACACAAGAGTTAGTTTGAATAATTCTATTCCTATTTCTCCTCTTTAAAAAAGAAATTCTATGCCCATTTTGATCACTAAGCCTCAAAGCAAACAAACTTCTAGATACTGCAATGGATCCTAATGTGGGTATGAGGTCTCTTTCAAGGTGCAATTAATGCACAATGAGGCACCGTTTGTTAGTTCAGCAATAATTGAGGTCCGATAAGCTTTGGTCACAGAAAACTAGGAAGAAGTCTAATTTTTAATGATCATTAAGTGCAAACCTGTCTAACCATTGGTCATTAAGATGGGGCGTTTTTTTCATGCTCTTTCTTATGAAATAGGCTTTCTTTCCTAAGAAGAATGAAACAAACATGTCTACCAGAAATCTTCCAAAGCGGCTTTCTTATGAAATAGGCTCTCTTTCTTAAGAAGAATGAAACAAACATGTGTATGAGAAATATATGGTGTGACCCACATAACAAATGCAAAAAATAGCTTTCCTTTTCAAATGGGTTCATACCTCCCCCCTTGGGAAAACACTTTCCTTCCAAAGTGGCACTTTTAAAAGAAAGAGACTTCCCTTGAGTGCAAACGCCCTGGGGAGTTTGAATGCCTCCAGAGATCCATGGATTTCATCGCTTGAGTTAAGAAGTCATGAGGCCTATGCCAGATCCAACCTTCATGCAAATGGGGGATCTAAGATCCTCCAGTATGAGACCCCAAAATGGCCCAAATGTAGTGGGTCGGACCTGATGCAGAAAACCTTGAGTTGAGATCCTCAGATATGAGATCAAAGGCTCAATCACACCCTAAAAAGTGTGGATTGTTTACCATGGTTGGCTCAGTCTTTTTTTTTTTGAAAGACAAGCTGGGGTTAGGCAGTCTCCTACCAGTTATACAACTACACCATTGGGTTTTAATCCTGCAACTGCCCGACATAAGGTGATGTGCATGAGCTGCTCCTACCAGACAAGCGGAGGCCCGGTTGGTTGGCTCAGTCTTAGAGACTATGTCACAATGATTCATGGACTCGAGAATGCGGGATTTGGATTTGACTCAAAAGTTCAATTTTATTTTTTAAAATGGGACACAAGCACACGGTTTTTTATTTTATTTTCAATCAATAAAAAAACTATTTGTTAAATATTTTAACATTAAAAAATAACTTTTTGAAATAAAATTTAAATATAATAAAATATTAAAATAATATAATCGGTGTCCGAGCTTGTCCGCTCATGTCACCAGAGACATGGAGCCAAAATGGCATGTCCCTGTGACATAACTTAGAATACATTGGCTGGCCTCCAGTTTTTTATTTTTCTTTGAATGACAATGATCCCTCACCGAAGCGAGGAAAACCCCTGGTGCGCTAAAGGCTACGGTTACACTCATGTGCCAGTGTGGTTTGATCCAGTG
The DNA here is from genome assembly GCF_984573655.1 of Nuphar pumila. Classification (NCBI taxonomy): domain Eukaryota; kingdom Viridiplantae; phylum Streptophyta; class Magnoliopsida; order Nymphaeales; family Nymphaeaceae; genus Nuphar; species Nuphar pumila. The sequence goes on along the minus strand of NC_143258.1, from coordinate 2,408,788 downwards.
ACCTTATCTCAACACCCTCACAACCACCCCTTTGTCCACCCTCCTGCCCAGAGGCGGAGCTGGGGGGGGGGGCAGGACGGGGTTACAGCCCAGTCCTGCCTCCCGAAACAGTTATATATATATATATAAATATATATATATATATATATATATATTTTAAAAGCCCAGTCCTAGCCCAGCCCTGATTCCATATGAAATAGATTTTTATCCATTTTTTTAGCCCAGTCCTAGCCCAGCCCTGACTGCAGCAAATAGTTTGATTTGTCTATATGAAATAGATTTTTATTAATAATTGTAGCCATTTTTTATTTTATCTCAATTTTTTTTTCGGGGGCTCCGCCCCAGAACCCCCGACTATCACACCATATTTTTTTTTACACCCCTGTTTGCCCACACCCCTGTGATGTCAACCTGGTGACCAGGGGCGTAGCTAGGATTCATGTGAGGGGGGGGGGGGGGGGGCAAACAGGGATGTAGCAAAAACAATTTTATTTGTGCGATAGTCGGGGGCAGCGCCCCGAATTTTTTTATTTTGAGATAAAATAAAAAATGGCTACAATTATTAATAAAAATCTATTTCATATGGACAAATCAAACTATTTGCTGCAGTCAGGGCTGGGCTAGGACTGAACTGGGCTAAAAAAATGGATAAAAATCTATTTCATATGGAATCAGGGCTGGGCTAGGACTGGGCTTTAAAAAAAAAATTAACTGTTTCGGGAGGCTGGACTGGGCTACAGCCCAGTCCTGCCCCCCCCCCCCCTAGCTACGCCCTTGCTGGTGACATTCACGAGTTGCCCTACCAGATGAGAGAAGCCTTGTGGACTGAATCCTGCTATAAGTTTTGAGAGAAGATACAAACAATACTATAAAAAAAGTTAGATATTACTAGAAATTCATAATAAGAGTGCGTACGGGTAACTACGTGCTAGATCGACAACACAATGTTGCTCTTCACAAGAAAAAGATTGGTTGGTATCCCTTTCACATCACCTTGAGAGCCTCAAAGCTTCAAAGCCTCAAAGGGCATACAAAAGAGTATCATTTTGTATTTTGTATGCAAAATAATGTCATATACAAGAAACTAAAATGCACTTCCAATGGATAATTGTATCAGAGGCCTCATCTTCGGACCCCCTTTATCCAAAGAAAGATATGGCAGATGATATGAAGATGGTGGATCACTTCTGTTTGATGGTACTTTTGGAAGGAACACAACTCAAGGATTTTTAGAGATACATCATCTACTCTGTTGGCAATCCATTTCAAAGCCATGAATGACATTTCTGCCTTTGCTTCTATCAAGTGGCCTAACAACGACCTTGCTTGGATCAACAATGCAAACTCTAGGTCAAGAAGATTAACCGGGTCGATCGGTTGAATCTCTGTTTCTCTTTGAAACATTTTTGCTGCATGGTTGATGTCTTATCATCCTTATTCCACTCAATGAAATTTTGCAGTTTCTTCTTAAAAAAACCTAAAATGCACTTACAAGCCAATTCAATTATTGCTGCTGCAATGTTTGGAAGTGTGAACTCAGGGCATTTGGAGCTCATACCAATCCAAAAGCATTGAATTTGCATTCCCATTTCCCAAAAGAAATCTAGAAAATTGACATTTGACCTCATTTAATTTAATGTAACAATCACACATCACAATATAGCATCATTTGAGCAACAACAACAACTACAACTACAACTACAACTACAACTACAACTACGCCTTCATCCCAAAACAATTGGGGTTGGCGATATGAACCAACAAAGAAAATCATTCTGGGTCTTCCACATGAATCCTTCTCCTCCATTCATTTATATCCAATGCCATGTCCTCGGTGAGGTTCAAAGCATTCATATCCTTTCCTATCACCTCCATCCATGTCTTCCTAGGCCTACCCCGACCTCTTTTAACTAATATATTTTCCCATCATTTGAGCATTTATACAAAAATTCCTAGCCCAAAGAAGGTGGTATTCCACATACGCACCTATATTTTATTTCATTCCCATAAGTTTGTTGTACAAAATCTTGAAGTTGCACTTAAATAAGTGACATTCAGACCAAGCTTTCTTCATAAAAATAGAAGATAAGTTGTATCTGTCGGTCTTTGTTCGCAAGTTTGTCTCATGCACCTTTTTTTTTAATTTAATTTTGTGTATGGTACTTCTTCATGGGATGATAGAAAACCAGTGGCTGCAAGAAAGTTTGTAATTACAACAAAAAAACTGTGGGTGCAGTTGAATGCCCTCAGAAATCCACTGATTGGTCGTTCACACAAACAGGGGATCTTAGATCTTGGATCTGAGATCCTCAAGAGCTTTCAAATGTTTGATCAAGGATCTTGAAATGACCTTTGGGATTTTAAATCTTGGATCTTGAATCTTAGATCTTAAATCTGAGAAAAAAACCTTGGATTTGAGATGCTTGGATCTCAGGCGCTCAAATGCATTTCATCTTTTTTTATTAAGCATCACTTTCAGCAGTCACCTCAATCGAGACTCTATCAGGTCAGAGGCACTTTCAGCAATAACATAGTCAGAGGTGCCTTGGATGCAGTTCAACAACCCAAACATCACCATTTTTTCTTTTTTTTTTAGCTGTTCATTTTTGTGCTTTAGATGCCGTCCATCTACAAGATAAATGAATCTGAAATTTTTTGTGGGACCTATATGAGAGGTAAAGTATCTAACCATGGTGTTAGGTTTTGCCGTTCATCACATGGATGAAAGGAATCCAAGGTACCTCTGACCTGATCCTGTCAAACTCAAATTATGGTTATATGGAAGTTGTGATCTAAACCTAAAACTATGTGATTCAGAAGGGATTAAAGCAATACCGAATCCAATGTAGTGGGATGTGGCCTAATATGATCTGGGCTCAGTTGATAAAGTCTGTTACCAGTTGTCTCTTACTGTATCCCAATCCAATTAGCTTACCCGTATTCAGTTTCAGATGTCAACTGGATTTGGATTTAGATATAAAACTTTAAAACTCAATCTGACCCATTAAGTTAAATTGGATCTGGATTGCTTCACCTACTAAATTGCAATCAGTCGGTCAAATATCGGAATCAAACCCGATCCATTGATCTCAAATTTAAGTATGAGTCCAACAATAAAAGACATCCAAATCCATATCCAAGCCCAACCAATACTCACCAAACTCACAAGCTGAACAGATTGTGCACCACAGGGGCGGAGCCAAGAATTTAAACTAGGGTAGGCACAAATGAATAATAATAATAAAATTTCTATGTCAATAAACTATACAAACAACTGCAAAAGAAATTGAGGATTTACATAGTGTCATAGGAACCTTGGTTGAAACTAAACAATATGTTTTAAGAAATAAAGAAAATTATTTAAGAATTATAGAGTATCATAATAACATATACTCCAAAATTTAGCTTTGTTTGATATAAAGACCAAGAAAAATATCTTTCATGAATAATGCAATATGACTAAGCTCAACTTTTGATTTTTAAATGCATTCAACAAGACATGACAAATGAACACAAACATCCTACAAATAAATAACCAATTAATTAGTTAATATTTTAAAAAATATACAAAAGACATAATAAATATTTTATAAATAATTAAAAAAATACAAACCACTCAAAATAAAGAGGAACATAAAAAACATTTAATATATTTTATTCCATTCACCAATTTATCTTTATCATAAGTTCAATAAATGAAAGTACTAATCCAATGAATAGAAGATAATAAAAACAATAAGAAAGTACTAAATTTCTTATCTAAGCTAATTAAAAAAAATCCTAAAATTCTAAGTTCTAACCGAAGTTAAGTATTCATTATTCATATTTAATGATAATTAAAAGAATACATAACACCCAAAAAGCATAATTCAAAATTCATGTCATTTAAATAAATACAAAAGAAAAAATTATGCATTTATGCTAATCAAGCATGTTGAATCATATTTAATATTAATTTAAAAGATTAAAATACCTAAATTTAAAAATAAAATAAAATTTAAATGTTATTTGAATAAAATAAAAGAAAACTTTAAAACCTAATTAAATATTCATGCTATTTAAAAAAACAAAATTAAAACTTCAATCCTAGCAAACATCATTCGTAGTTTTCATACATAAGCTAATTGAAACAAAAAATAAAAACCCTCCAAATTTCTAACTAAATTCAAACATGTGGATCATATATAATGTTAATTAAAAAAATACAAAAATACCTAAATTAAATATTCATCTTATTTAAAAATAAAAAAACTAAATGATATTAAGAAAAAACACAAAAAACTCTAAAGTCTAATTACATATCCATGTTATTAAAAAAATTTAAATGAAAACTTCAGTCCTAGCAAACATCATTCATAGTTTTCATACATAAACTAACTGAAACAAAAAATAACAAAATGCCCAAATTTTTAACTAAAATCAAGCATGCGGATAATGTAAAATGTTGATTCAAAAAAATATAGAAATAACTAATTAATATTCATCTCATTAAAACGTTAAATACTAATTAGGAAAAAAACACAAAGCCCTAAACCCTAGTTATTAAAATGTAACTATTTAAGAAAAGTAAATAAAAGACCTAAATCCTAATGTGAAAGGACAACAATTATAATTTCATATGCAAATTGAAAAAGTCATAATAAAAATGCTAATTAAAAATATTAATCAAAGCATATAGAAATGATAGAGAGAGATGACCTTGCCCTATGCGCACTGCAGTGGCGTCGCACACAGTGTGTTGGATGATCGAAGGCTATCCCAATGCCTTTGGACAATGGCCGATGGGCTTGTGTTGTGCTCTATAGCTATGGGGTCTGGCTGCCGGGGGGGGGGGGGGGAGAGAGAGAGAGAGAGAGAGAGAGAGAGAGAGAGAGAGAGAGAGAGAGAGAGAGAGAGAGAGAGAGAGATGGGGCCCCGGCCCGGTGGTTCCTATAGGCTTGTGGCTATGTCGATGTGGGGTTGTGGGCAAGGGTGGAGGGCAAGAGAGAGTGGGGGGTTGAGGCCCTCTGTGCCTTATGGTTGTGGGGTCACAAGACGGGCCAAAGGGCGAGAGAGGGAGTGGGGGCAATGGGCCTTGTGAGTATGGCGATTGAGCATTGGGCATGTGGTGGTTGTGGGGTCACAGGGAGGGCTGGAGGGCAAGAGGGTTTGTGGGGCCCCTGTGGGCCAGCACAACCTGTGCTGCAGGGTCGTGGGGAGGGCCATAGGGTGAGGGTCTATGCAGTTGCATTGTAGAGAGAGAGAGAGAGAGAGAGAGAGAGAGAGAGAGAGAGAGAGAGAGAGAGAGAGAGAGAGGTTAGGTTAGGGTATCATGAAGAGCCAAAAGGGTAGGGGTCGTCGGCCCCCTTTGGGTTGGGCATGAGTGGCCACCCTGATCCACTATCCCTTAGGAGATTTTTGTGGGTCAGGGTGGGCACAACTAGGCTCTACCCTTGTTTACCACCACTCAATAGTCAAAGTTAGTTAAAAACCAAAATAGACCTAGGTCAAGATCCATTCTTATTGAGGGTAGACTCGTGTTGGACTTGGCTGTATGATGAGTGCTTACCTTTTTGTTGTTGGCTTGACCAAGGGAAAACCCTCTATCACCAATTGTACATTGGCAGACTCTCATTGATCAAACCTTTGACGTCCCCTTGCCCTTTGGGAAACCCATGTGTCATGATATCTTCATATTTGGTCAAAGCTTATCTTACCTCCTTTTTATCTCAATGTTGTCCCCTGCTTTATTTTTTTGGTGACTAGGAACCCTCGTCAAGAATCAAGTCACTTGATGGGCTTGCTCCCTATAAGGTAAACCTTGGGTGGGGTCATCAATACCCAAGCCTTTACGGAGACCATCAATTAAAGGCACTCATGCAATGAGAGTCCAACAGGAGACGAAGGGGGTTGGCCCTTGATTTGTTGGTTGCTTTCTCCTTACTTATTCAAGATACAATCAACTACCTATAATAATTACATAAGCCATAGAACTATATGCATATTGTATAAAACAAGAGGGAGGGAACTGATCCAACAATCCCAATCCTTTCATTTTCATATAGATAAAGAAAAATAGTTATCACTTTTTGTTTTAATATTTACATAGAGAAACCACCCCTTGGGATCAGAGACCTAGGTGCATTGGCTCTACCTGCAATACTTATGATCACTGTCTTGGAAGCGTAAAACTCGTTGGGCTTACCCCTTGCCCTCAAGGAGTCACCACTCTTTGACTTGCGTAAGGGGTGATGCCCATGAGATTTGAACCTAGATCGTCTGCCTAACAGCCTAGGCCCCATCCCACAATGCCAAACCTTTTTTAGGCAGATGAAAAACATTTATCACTTGTTGCTCATAATATGGCAATATATCTATTCTTTTTTTTATAGGCAAGCTAGGGCTAAGTAGACTCCCACTAGTTATAAAATGTACCATTGGGTTTTGAACTTGCAATATCCCAACAAAAGGTGTAGCTCCTACCAAACAAGCTGAGCCTATCTACTTAATAGAAAACATATATGGTGCATGTTAAACATGGTTTAGACTTGAATCTAGGGTCCAACAAAATCCTTATCCAGGTGTGGTCATGCTGATAAAAATATTTGAATGTTAGGAAGATGAGACATACTCGGATTATGCAAAATCCTTTTTCTGAATATGGGGACGCCGTTTGCAAGCTCTGACCATCCTTAGCCTAATAGGAAGGTAAAGATGGGGCATGTTTCTTAATTTTTGTAGCTCTAATCGCGCTGCCATGAATTTCAATATGAAAATAAAAATAAAATGTGTATAAGCACCTAATCCAAAGAATAAATAAATTAAAATAAACATATTAGGGATCTGAAAAATACTTTTTTGGGGTTTGAGGGTATGTTTTATCATTCAAGCTCCTTTTTATCCATTAGTACCTTCACATAGGTATCAATATTCTTCAATAACGTCAAGACAACATGTCGACAAGGCTTGAGTAGACTTTTTTCTTGCATGGTCAACACTTAGGTATTTAATTTCTAGATGATCAGTCTATCTTTGATGATGATAAGGCCTATCTAAGAGAGTTCTCTTGGATAAAACTTGTTCAAGAAGAGTCCTCCCACCCTTGAAGCAGTGCATTCAAAAGAGATAGGGATGAGCTATATGACTTATCCATATATTTAGTACAACAAATGATGAAAGGACTGTGCCATCTCATAGTGGACGATATTCTGTTCTGTCATCCCATAACAAACGATGTTTTGTTCTGCCATCCAGTAATAGACAACAATCGGTTCTGGTGTCCCATAATAGACGGTGGTTCATTTGGCCGTTCGAGTGTGAGGGGTGTCCAATTATCATTAGGTACCTGCAAACACTTGTCTTCAAAAGATATTAACAATTGGGCATCATAAAATTTTTGGGTAAGGCTTGAAACATTAGGCCTGCAAACATGATGTGATTTAATTTATGACAAAGAAGTAGATATTTAAGGCTCAAAACATTCGAATGTCAGGACTAAATTCAGTCCTGCCGAATGAGGTCGAGCTAGTGTTTGAAGAAAAACTGGGTTGTTGAGACTGTGACTGGTCTTGCCGAATGAGGTTGGTGCAAGCATCCAGAAGGAGTTGGACTGTTGAGACTGTTATAGAGATCACTTCGAAGTCAAATCAGTTCGAGGACAACTAGATTGCTAAGACTATTTGATGGTTTTGCCGAACGAGGTTGGTACCAGTGAAGGGATAACTGGATTGCCAAGACTATTTGATGATCTTATCGAGCGAGGTCGGTACTAGTATAAAAAATAAGAAAAAATTGAGATGTGAAGACCGTTGTGGGTCTCGCTGAATGAGATCGGGCTAGTTCAAGAAACACTTTATTTGTATTAGAGAGAAAATGTTGAGCTTTAGACAGGGGTAGCACAAGAGAAATATGACTCACTTTCATGCCTTTTAGGCCCATTTTGATTTTTGATGCCTTATGATGATTTTTTTTAATTCGTAGAGAGTGGGCGTCAAAAGTCTTACACCTCTTGTGGGTTCATAAATACGGTAGAGTTGCCCCAATAAGGCCTGATGGTGAAGATACCCTTCTTAAGATAATCAATTTAAACATAAGACTTCCTGCCCTAGTAAGAAAAATCGGGCATACTTCGATCAGGTAGTATCGAAAAGAGGGCAAATCTTTCTATGTACTCCTCAAACTCAAGATCTCTATGATTAGAATCTTCGATACATATAATAAACTTTTATGATATGTAGTGAGGCTCATACATTTCTAGCAGAGTTGGTAGCCTATGACAGTCATGGATGATTGATTATATAAAGTTAGAGATTTTTGTTTTTTTCTTCATTCTTCAAATTAGAACCTTCCTAACAAGTTGATTCTTGCACTTGAGATTCCTACACTGTAGACTTTCTTCCTCTCAAGTTGGTATAAGATAGCGACACTCAGTTGCACTAAAATTTTTCTCCTCTTATTCTGCATTGATTTTTAAGTAACTAGATGTAGGGATGTAAGTTTAAGTTTCAAGGCATTCTTGATAGGTCTAATAGTCCCCACTAAGACTTGAACTCTAAAGGGCTAGAACTTGATGAGAATGCATTCAAGTACATCTCTTACCCCTAGGTAGGTTTCTTAGAGCCTTTGTCGTTAGCTTGGGGGGACTTTATTCTTCACTTTTGTAATCCTTTGACCTGAGGTCTGACAACCATGGGTCCCATAGCTTCACGGTCCAAGAAGGATGCCACTATTTATCAAATCTTTGCCTCCAAAAGGCCTTCGAAGGAGTCCAGGCTGCCTTATAACTTTTTTTGTCCCAAGTTGAGTCCTTATAGAAGGAGAGTTAGTCCTGTGCTATCTGCTGTACCTGGTCATTTCACTGAGCTTATGATGGTGGCCCTTTTCTTGAGGTGGTATTTTAGGACCTAGGAGAGTTTTTCCTCTTTGTCATTTTCTTGTTTAGGCCCCTTGTAGTCGAGATCCTGAGTTATCATTCTAGGTATGACTGGAAGAGGCTCTCTTATGGCCTTGGGCCTTTTGGAGAGGTTTCTAACTGACACTTGGCTCGAACTGGATAACGCTACATTCACGTATGAGCTCGCCGATGGAGTCATTTTCCACGTTAACTGAATTGTTAGTAGGTCAATTTGCCTGTCAGATTTGGACAACATGGGCTGTATAAGGAGTCTACTCTTTTTTGTAAGGAACTTTTAATGATGGAATGCTAGGGGAGGAACCTTGGTATGATTGTTGTCTGGTAGAATCAGTTCTCTCTTTCTTCATAAGCTCAAACCACTTTTTTTGTGATAAATCATTGTTGCTCATCTTTGATTATTCTTCATTCACCACTAGTTTCTCACTGTTTATGTGGTCTTGGATGATGTGCCTAAGGATACAGTAGTCTTTGACGTCATGACCCACAACTCTATGATTTTTGTAGTTTTTGGCTGGTTTTTTGCCCTTTATCTGTGACAGATCTGACACCTTAGGCAACTTGATTAGGCCATCCTGGAATAGTAGATCCAGGACTTGCGAATGAGGCTATTCGAACTTGGTGAATGTTTAGTCTTTGGTCTACTTGGGATTATGCCTATATCCATTCTCATTCTGCTTTTTTTGGAAGTCTCTCTAGTTATTTGCATTATACTCTTGACTGCCATTTTTCTTGGCCTTTTGTCCCGTAGTCTACACTATGTTGACCTAAACTTTAGATGGGTCTGACTTCCTATATATGTAGTTGTCTTTAATGTTCTTTCGGAACCCATCATATACTCCTCTCTTAATGCGTACCTTGATGGTTGTAGTATTCTTGATGAGTTTAGCATATGTTTTAACCTAAGCCATTATGATCAGACTTCATAACTGCTGAAAGAAGTTGTCTATAACTATGACCTGAGCATGAGAGTCAGAGATCAACTACTTCATCCTACCGACCATGAACTACCATCAGTTTATGGACTCATGGACACCTTTCTATTTCTCCTTCTTTAGATCATACAATTGACTAATGGTAGGAAGGACATCTACATTAAAACAAAACTATTTCATGAACAAGTTGATGATCTGCTTGAATTTTTTAATATTTTGGATGCTTAGAGTGACAAACCATTCCAATGCCTCTCCTTTCATACTCTTGGGGAACCAATTAATTAGTCTTCCATCGTTGTTTCGATATTTAACCATACTTCCCATGAATAGGGACAAGTGAGTCTTTGGGTCTCCCTTTCCGCTGAACTTTAAGAATTTTGGAAGGGTCCCATCATCATCATATTCTTCTGTCAGAAAGTCATCCATGAAGTACTCTTTCTGATCCATATCCATATATCTCATCGTAGAGCTAAGGTTTTGGACCATGCTCTCGAGTAATTTGATCTTTCTATCGAATTCAGACGATATGGTTTAGACTGGATGGGTCAACTTAGATATGTGGACTCTCTTCTCTACATCAAACACTTGGGACTCTCTCCACTAACTGTACTCTTTGTCCTTTTCTAGCTTCGAAGTCCGTTTAGTCCTTCTTCTGGTCTCTCTGTCGGCCCATGCTCTTTCATATTCTGATTCATGGGCTCTTCTAGCTCTTCTTTTAGCTTGTGCTTGTTTTTGTCCCAAACTTTCTTGGATTTCTCTCATTTTCTAATCAATACTTTTCATATTCTGTCTTGCTTGTGCTAACATATCCCTTTCTTCGAATAAAGCTTTAAAGTGTGAGGTCTTAGGGGTTTGTCTCTTGATAGAATCACCTGTGCTAGAGCTATCCGTCTTGTAACATGTATACATGACTTTACAAGACTAATGCAAGTGCTAATTTTCAGACCAAACTTTTAAATATGTGGTCTTGGTGATTCATCTTTTGGTAAACTCATCACTGCTAGAACTACCTGTCTTGTAACCCATGTGAGGGACTTTATGAGACCGATAAGGGTACTGATGTGTGTTGGACTTAGAGAACATCTGGGCATTTTCTCTTTTTTCGGTCGTCTATAGACTCACTAGAAATGTCTATGTGGGTTATTTCTTCAGGATCCTTATCGATTATGATGTTTTGCATCATATGATGTGACATCCCGTTCGTGAGATTCTCTAAAAGTATTTTTTCTGGGATGGATTGGATTTGAAGTTTGCAAGCATTGGATCCAGTATGCATTATACCCCAAATAATTGGTTCACGTAGGCCCAAAACAAATAACAAAAGATTTTCAAAATAATGAGTACTCTAGAAAGTTGTATCCAATGATCCACAAAGTCTCTAAGAGTTTTAAGATTCTCTTCTGAGTTCACACCAATATACCCAAGCTAACAACTTAAGGGTACTAGTGTGAACGATTTGACTCCAATATACCACCATCGATATACGACCCAAGCTAACAACTTAAGGGTACTAGTGGGAGGATAAGAAGATCCAAATTATATGATAGAGTATTTTTCAAATTTTGTAATAAACAGAAGGACTCTTTTCCTAAAGGAGAAGGAGATAGAAAATGAGGAGTATACAATGAAATCAAACAATGTTTCAAACAAATCCTAACTTGCTTGAGGTTGTATTTTTTTTTCTATGTAACATGCAAGTCTCTAATAAGACTTTCTAAAATGTAATAAGCCTAAAATAATGTTATGCATGAATTTAATGAAAATGATCTTATTCACGAGATAAATCATCTAAGAAAAATTAAACATAAGATTTAACAAAAAGAAGCAAAAGAAATTTTTGATGCAAACACAAGGGTCTGCATAGGACGCGAGGGTCTGTAGACGGTGCAGACGACATTGCCTGTCAGCAGACATTGTTTGAGAGATGAAAGTGATAAGATTTATCCACTAAACTTATTATTTGCAAACCAACTATTTCAATCCTATGTTCTAAGTAAACTATATTACGTACAATATATCTAAAATGTATTTTTTGTTTCTTAACGAGTTCATACGAGTTGAGCCAAGCTGAATACCTATTGTTTATGTTCAACTTGCTGAGCCTATTTTATCAAGTTTTTTTTTGGATTTATAACCCAAAGAAACCAAACTCGATACAAAGACCTGGTCGTGTTGGCTCAGCCTATCATACTTACAGTCGTCGTGCCAACAACGTAAAACTCCAAGGCTAGGACCCTTGCCCCTTATGCCTATGCTACGCGTTGGCTTGCTCAGAGGGGCGACTCCCATGAGAATCAAACTTTGACTGCCCATCTAGCAGCCCCACCCACTATGCCAACCCCCCTTGGGGCCTATTTTATGAGTTTGAACCAGCTTTTTAAGAATTGAACATAAGCCGCTCAGCTTGTTTCTCAGCCCTACCTACACCAGTCTGGGTACCTGACGCCTAACCTAGGCCACTGGATCATGGTAGATACAAATCTGAATCCCAATATTAGACACCATGTCCAACTAAATCCCAAACTGAACTGCATCGGGTTTATTAGAATTGGATTTGAATCTGAATTTCAAATGTTAATACTGGATCTGGCAAGGGAAAAAGTGCAAATGTACTGGCTTGGATAAGGATCTGAATGTAGATCCTATACAATACGAATATATACTTTCAAGTCTTCTTTTAACATCCATATATGTAATAATGTGTTGGATTTGGATTGGAGGTCCAACCCATATGAACCATTTGCACAGATAATAGCTAGGATCCATTCAAATATCAACCTGGATCTGGGTATAGGTTAGAAATGGATCTGGACCCACCTTAATACAACTAGGATCCAATCAGTTTGCAGCTTGATATGCATATGAATTATGGAGCCAGCATGTGAAATAGATAAAATGGGTCAGGTTAGACCCAGTTTTGATTCAGTTCCGAATCTATTTATTTCACCCCACTAAACCTGCCGTTATATGTTTCAAATCCAAACCTTTTGAAAAACAGATTCTACCTTTATGTACTGTATCCACTCAAAAACAGTGGATCAGGTCAGATATTTGATCCGGACCCGGCCCACTTGTACCCCAACGTATGGTTGGTGAGTTCATCAATTTTCAGAATGGAAAATTTAGGATAAAAGGAAGCGATTGAAGCCTACGTCACAGTGACATGTCATTTAGTGAGCGTACCATGGGTGACACTAGTAGGACACGTTAACATGATTCTGACATGTGTGGATGTTATTTTTAATAAATTTAATATTATTGCTATATTTTTTTAATATTTTGGTCAAAAAATACATAATTTATATAATATATAACAAAAGTTAGTTTTTAACCGATTGAAAATAAAAAATCTGTATTCTTGTATTTTTTTTTTAAAAACAAATTCTTGAACTCACGTGTCAAACTCCAGTCATGTGTTGAGTTCTAGCCGTATCTTTGTGACATATATTGAAGCATAATGGAGAGAACCAACCAAGTTAAAAAGCGAAAAGTTGGAATACACTTTACCCTTTGCCCAAGCAAACTCAAAGAGGTGTCTATTTCCACCGAGGCAGAGTTTATACTTATTGTGTTTGATGCTACTCACTTTTGTTTGTCCTGATAAAGAGGAGACAACCATTGTCAGCCTTTGGCTTCTATATCTCTGTCACATGGTAGGCCAGACTACCCATGTGCTATGAGAGAGAGAGAGAGAGAGAGAGAGAGAGAGAGAGAGAGAGATGAGCAGATCCCGTAGGCCTGCCTACTCTTGTTTTTTCTTGTAGTCTCACTTCAAATTTTATATATGACAAGGGGATGATCCACGGACTGAATGGTTTACCCTTGTCCTTTCTTTCAAAATCTGTATGTTAGATATATTTTTAGTAAATCAGACAATATAGATGTAATCTCCAACATATGATTAAATTCTTGGATCAAAGTTTTTTGATGTGTAGAAAATTTTAAAAATGTTAGAACCATTGAATTTTAGATCATTGTAAAATTTCATCTATACATAAAAAAAAGTTTGACTCAAGAGAATTTTACGTGTGTTTTCATCCTATATGCCCCCCCTCTCTCTCTCTCTCTATATATATATATATATATATATATATATATATATATATATATAACTAAAGCAAATGAATAAAGGGGAGTATTGATTTAAAAATCATTTCTTTCAGACTTCGGTGTCTGTTTAGTTTCTTTAAGACTCCTCCTCGGTCCGGCAACACCTCCATGCAAGTACAATCATTGTTGCAACGATTTAGGCAAGACCTCCACTTAGGTATGATAGTTTAAGAATCAAGGTGAGAGAAGGTCACAGTGAAGGCAAGACTAGGGTAGGCATTCTTTCTAAGACCAACAATTAAACATGAGATTTTTCTTATTTAGGCTATAAGAATGAGCCTTTATATAGAAACCTTGAATGAAATATAAATTAAGGGTTTTGTGGATCTGAATCCAATCCAAATGCATCCATGCCTATCTAAATGAGGGATAAGGGTCATCCAAAAGATGAATCTAGTTTCTAGTTTGAACTTGGACACGCCTCTTCTTGAAACGTATCCATTTGGCCGACATATTAAACAACAAAGGGAGTTGGCCATCCGAGAGTGGGATAACAAAGAGGAGTGTCATCCCAATGTGGGACAACACTATGAGACTGTCGTCATGCACCACAATAGGGCTCTTTTGGTTTCTTTTTGAAGGGATTCTTTCCCCAAGTTCGAGGGCTTGCTGCCTTTGGAGCCTTGTGAAAATTTTGGGTGTCTACAAATCTCTAAATAAATCTCATAGGTGCGAGTTTGATTTGATGAATCTAACTCCACATATGCATTCACCATGGTCTATTTGTCAGGAAACACACTTTGGACCAATCAATTTAGACAAAAAAACATGATTTATTAATCATGAAATTTTGATGCTTCATGAACCATTGAATTTTGCATCCCTAAAAAAATTCAGCTTACACAACCCGATTGGTTGACCTAAAGCATGTTTTGTATTAAGCAAACCATATTGATCATATTTGGGTTTGATTCACAAAAACATCATGAGCATGTCAAGGAATGGGTGGTTTGTACTAGAGTGTGTGGTGCACTTCAGAGTAGTCAATAATTATCACATATATATATATATATATATATATATATATATATAGTCACTGAAATATGAGACCAAAAATAAGAGAATTAGAAAGTGAATTAGGCATTTTTTTTTTCACATCCCACCTTGCATATGCATTTAGCATGGTCCATTTTTGATAAAAAAAAGTATGATTTTTGGATGTTTGAATGTTTACTAAAATTATTAACTGTTGATTTTTAAGCCTTTAAAAACCTTGTTTATACATCACAATTGGATGATTCAAGAGTTGGTCCCTTTAAAACAAAAACTGTAGATCACATCCATATAGTCAGATTTAAAGAAAAAAATCCAATGAAAATGTAGGTTTACACTTTAGTTGTGTATTTTCAATTTTCATATTTTGGTGACATATATATAATCTAACATTAAATTAGTTGTATTTAACATTATATGGATTCAACCTTATTAAAATAACTAAAATATCCTTAAAAAATGATATTTTTTTAAATTTTATAATTACTTTTTTGAATATTATAGGTCTTTTGAACATGAAGGGAATTGAAATGTCAACACATTTTTCAAAAAAAATAACTTTAACTATAAAAGCAACTTTATGAAACTACGAAAGTTATTTTTTTACCTCAAAAAATAATCTTACATTTTAAAAAATATTATTATTTTAAAAGTATTTTAATTATTTTCATAAGGTTGAATCCATCTACGGTTAAAAACAACAAGATTAATATTAGATTAACCTATATATATATATATAGAGAGAGAGAGAGAAAGAGGTTCATACTAAATAAAATATGCTAGATGAAACATGTTAAATGGGGTTTTCTGCTCTCTCAGTGTTTTTTTCGCAGTTCTGACCCTATAAATGTGTTGGGCATGATCATTTTACGTGGAATCCATACCTGAATCATGTCATTTCAATGAAAAAAATGATATTTAGAGCCTAAAAAATTTACAAAGATTTTGGACCGTTGATTTTTTGAACACTATAAAAACCCACTAATGTGTTGGAATCAAACACTTCAAGGACAGATCCCTATAAAATCAAGTACATAGATCATATCTACCGTCAGAATTAAAAAATAAAAAACCTGAAAAACTCATTTAGGACATACCCATTAACCCCCCCCTCTCTCTCTCTCTCTATATATATATATATATATATGGAGAGAGACACCCACTCGGCCGGAGTGGCAGCAAGCTTGGAGAAAATGTACTGATCCCTTCTTCCCATGTTCAACTCCCACCAGATGTGTGGGTGCCTTTAATGGTAGGCTCAGTAAGGGTTTGAGTGTCGGTGACCCCACTTGGGGTTTTATCTTGCTGGGAGATAGGCTCATTGAGTGACCCTGATAAAAATATATATGGAGAGAGAGAGAGAGAGAGAGATGGCACATGCTGATGCTAATAATGGAGAAAAGAAAAGGTCTTGGTGGCCTTTCCTAAGGGAAGTTGATATGTTGTCGGTTGGGTGGGAATCTGTCATTCTACATTTGACATGGCATTCTCCTATTAGATCTTTAGTTTTGGAGCAAAAGGAACCCATCTGCCAAATTTAGTGCCTTGACGTGTTTAGACTTACCTGGATCCAGTGAGTGATTCTACACAAGATCTACAAGATGAATAGCTTTTCTTTTGAGGAATACGAATGATGGGGGAGAAGTCCAGGTGGACTTCTCTATAGAAAAACTATAGTTGGATTAAAGGGTTAACAATATCTTCAAACACTTCCATATGATCCCTTTCTATGTTCTTCCTTCTATTCATATACTTTCCTCTCATAAAAGCAACTTGGATCCGAGCATCCTTATAAACATAGCCAATATTTTGAAAATATCACGATTTTAACACAATAATGTATTTGTCACATGCCCATTTCTTTCAATGGGCCAGCGCGACGCGACGGTCTACTTGTCAGCTCGCTTGCCAGTCACGAAAGCTTGTAATCAGAATGCAATACAGCAAGAGAGAATAGAGGGAGAAGAATTGCAATCACAAAAATCAATCACAACGAGGGTGAACAAAAGAAAGCTCGACGCATTTAATTCATTCACAATTTTGTCCGCAGGAAATTATAGTTCAAGTATACGGACTGCCCATTTGGGGTATTGTAAGTCGCAAGGAAACATGCTCCGCCCTTTAAATCATGTGCCGTCCTCGACGCCATATGTTTCGTGCTAAGCCCTGACTTCAGTTGGATAGCGGTTGTTCATTCAGAATGCAGGCTCCTATGTTGGTTTCACTGTTTCCTCCTACTACAATAAGTATTTCTTTGCTTTCCCCAAGTAGTGCGAATGATCTGACTGAGGTGCTTCTCGGCCCGTTGTGCTGCCAGGGCCCTCTGCATGATGGAAGCGCGTTGTGGCACCCTGCGTTCCGAGTCTCTATCATCTGGATGAAACTGCTTGAGGATGCACACGTGGAACACCAGGTGCACCTTGAAGTATGGGGGTAACTCCAGCTTGCCCACCTTCTTTGTGATGGTGAAGGGTCCTTCATACTTTCTGAGTAGTCCGCGGTGCCGCCCGCGGAAGATGCCTGTGCGACCAGGATATAGTTTCACCAACACTTGGTCCCCAACTTGGAACCCCGCGGGCCAACGATGCTTGTCCGCCCACTTCTTCATTTTCTTTGCTGCCTTGTGTAAGAATGCTTTCGCCAACTCATTCTGCTCGTGCCAGTCACGAATAAACTGATAGGCGAAGGATGACCTTCTCTTTTCTTGTGCGGCAAGAGTGTGCGGGGTCAGTGGATGCTGCCCCGTGGCCATCTCAAACGAGCTGTGGCCTGAATACTCGCTCTTCTGCAGATTGTAACAAAATTGTGCCACATCAAGGAGCTTTACCCAATTTTTTTGATTGGCACTAATAAAGTGCCTAAGGTACTGCTCAAGTATCCTGTTGATGCGCTCTGTCTGCGGATCGAAGTTTGTTGAAAACAACAAATCAGAGCCAAGTACCCGAAATACTTCACGCCATAACTTGCCCGTGAAGCGAGCATCGCGATCACTCACAATGCTCTTTGGTATGCCCCAGTGCTTCACTACATGCTTTACGAACAACTCTGCAGTCTTCTCTATAGGGCACTCCTTGGAAGCTGGGATGAATGTGACATACTTTAAAAAATGATCCACCACAACCAAAATAAAGCGGAGACCCTCTACCTTTGGCAGACTAACAATAAAGTCCATGGAGATTCTATCCAAAGGACGTTCTGAAATTTGTAGAGGCTCAAGGAGACCGACAACTTTCTGGTTTGTCCTCTTATGTTGTTGGCAGATGGGGCATGTTCACACATACCCCTCAACGTCGTCTCTCATCTGCGGCCAATAGTAGCCGCACTCAAGGAGTGCTAAGGTTCGCTCCTGACCAGGATGACCAGCCTATAGTGTATTATGGTTCTCGACGAAGGCTTCCCCACCGCAACACAAAGATGCATCCTCCTTTTGTTACGAGGAGGCCATCCTGTAACCAAAATCATCGAATCTTTCCTGCCTGCGCCAGAGAAAAAAGGTATTGTGCAGTCAGATCCTACTGTGTACCTTCACGAATATCACTAAACAATGCATCCTCCAAGTGCACTTTAGAAGGCTCTGCGCGCGCAGCTGCTAGTTCAGCCCTACGGCTCAGAGCATCCGCCACAACATTGGTCTTTCCAACCTTGTACTCCAAGGCAAAGTCGAGCTCAGCTAAAAACATCTACCACCGAGCTTGTTTAGGCGCCAACTTATTTTGCGTTTGAAAATAGCTCGTAGCCACATTGTCTGTCTTGGCGATGAACTCAACACCCAAGAGGTAGTGCCGCCAGGTCCTGAGGCAATACACAATGGCGGTCATCTCACGTTCATGCATTGTGTAACGTCTCTTTGCATCCTTCAGCTTGCGACTCTCATATGCGATCGGATGACCATCTTGCATAATAACTCCGCCAATGGCAAAGTCTGAGGCATCCGTGTGGACTTCAATGAGTCTTGAATGGTCATGCAGTCACAACACTGACTCCCTCACTAAGGCTTTCTTTAAGCTATCGAAGGCATCTTGGCATGCTCCTATCCAAAGCCATACCCAATTCTTCTTTAACAAATCTGTGAGAGGCACAACAATGAGAGAATAACCTTCGATGAAGCGCCGATAATAGTTTGTCAAACCAAGGAATGACTGCAATTCTAACACTTTGCTTGGCGGAACCCATTCCTGGATGACCCTTATCTTCTACCCATCCATACGCAACACACCACGCCCCACAACGTGGCCAAGGAAGCTGATCTCCTCCTGCCCGAAGAGACACTTCTCCCGTTTGACATAGAGGTCATTCTTATTCAACACCTGAAACAATGTTCGCAAGTGCCTGACATGTTCCTCCATGTTGCTGCTCTAGATCACGATATCATCCAGATAGACTACCACGAACTTGTCTAAGTAAGGGTATAAAATCTGGTTCATTAAAGTCGTGAACGTGGCTAAAGCATTTGTCAACCCGAATGACATTACTAAAAATTTATAAGCACCATAGCGGGTGATGCAAGTTGTTTTCGGCTCATCACCTTCAGCAATTCTCACCTGCCAGTAACTCGATCACAAATCTAGCTTGGAAAAGATACGGGCACTGCCTAGCGGATCGAACAAGTCCGTTATCAGTGGCAATGGGTACTTGTTCTTTACTGTGACCTTGTTCAAAGCACGATAATCCACACATAACCATTTAGAGCCATCATGTTTTATATGAAAAAGGACTGGGGCACCAAATAGGGCTTTCGATGGACGAACAATGCTTGCATCCAACATCTCGTCTAGCTGCCTGCGCAGCTCCTTCAGCTCAGCTGGCCCCATACGGTATGAAACCATTGCAGAAGCCTTCGCTCCCAGGGTCAACTCAATATTGTGGTCGACCTCATGTCTTAACGGAAGACGCTTCAGCAATTCTGGAGGCATCACCCCCTGAAACTTCTCTAATAGTGGGGCTAGGTTCAGTGACACTACTGCTTTTACCTTCCCTTCTTCTGCGTGTACTGCAACTAAGAATGTTTGCACCCCATGCTTGACACACTTCTTCAGTTGCATTGCCGATAGCATTGAAGACTTGCCTTTCTGCATAAGGCACTGCACTGTGTGGGACAGGTCTGACCCCATGATCGTCAATACGTTAAACTTTGGCAACATCATAATATTATGGCTTCGCAGAAACTCCATACCCAAAATCACCTTGAAATCGTCCAGGGATACCATAGAGAAGTTGACTTTGTCGACCCAACTCCCCACTTGAATAACCACATCTCTTGCTTCACCAAGGATGTGTTTGGCCTCAGAGTTTACCGTTTTGATGGTCCTCTGCTTTGGCCCAGGCTTCAAGCCCAACCGCTCTGCCTCTTTTCGCGAGATAAAGTTATGTGTGACCCCGAAGTCTATCATTGCTGAAGTAGACTTTCCATTCATCATGACTTCCAAGTACATAAGTTCCTTACTAACCTACATGTTCTTAGCCGTGCAACTTCTAGCTGCGTTAATCGATCGCATGACCCCCATCCTTGGTTGCATCGTCTCACTGTCACTGCATTCAGTATCATTGCATTCTTTCTGTGCAGCGTTGGCTTGCCCGTCGTCCTTCACGAGGCGCTTTGGGCACTGCCTAGCGATGTGTCTATCACCACAGAACCAACATGTCACAACTGCACCCTTGTTGATGTTGTTATGCTTTATGTAGTTCTGTTTCTTTTCAGATTTATGGCGTGTCGACGCCTCACCTTTATCATCGCGCCACTTATCCTTCTTGCTTCCGTAGTCAGGCTTCTTCTCAACTTTGGTTAATGGAATGAAAGGCTTGTAGTGAGTGTCAACTAAGCGCTCAACCGTCACATATGCATCTTCTAAAATATGGGGGTTGCTTATTTCCACTTCAGACTCTACCAATGGCTGAAGTCCCACAATAAACCAGTTGAGCTTGTCATCTTCTAGCATGTTAGGTATCTCCAGCATAAGCTTCTGGAATGTTCTAACATAGTCTTGCAACGAACCAGAGTGTTTGAGCTCGCGAACCATCAGGTATGCCTGCCTCTACGCGTTTCTTGGCATGAAGTAGTTGTGTAACTCCATTTTGAAGTCGTCAAAGGTGTCTATCACGCATTGACCCTTCTTCATGCCACTGCGCTTCCGCCTCCACCAAGCAATAGCATCTCCATCAAGTAAGGCCGTTGTAGCCTTAATCCTCAGATCTTCAACGATCACATTTTGGATATCCAAGTAGTCTTCTACTTGGAACAAGAAATTTTCAATGGCCTTGTTGTCACGAGAACCATTAAATTTTGCGGGTCTTGGCACATTAATCCTTGATGGCCTCTCACCATTTCTACCATTTAGGATCACCGTCCGTTGCAACGTACGGTTCTTCAACTGAAGCGCCCCTACTTCAGTCTGCAAGTTAGCACTGTTGTTGTCAACGAAGTGATCTGCCTCATCTGTAAGTTCACCTGCTCTTGCAGACTCACCACCATATCATTCAGTCCACCAAATGATTCAACTGCGCGTGAGATCACTTCTTCGTGCGAAGTCACATCTTCCACCAGGCTATTGACAGTTGCAGCCAACTCCTCTTGGCCCCGTGGTGAACCCATCTCCTCAGCTTCAGCAACTGCCTTGCCTTTGGTGTTGCTCAAGTTTTGATAAGGCGTCACGATGTCTTGCTCACAAATCGCAGTTTGTCGGCGTGTCTGTCGACACTGACTCCGACGGCCCTTTCTCAGCATGAGAACGAGCTCTAGTACCACTTGTCCCAGGCCTATTTCTTTCAATGGGCCAGCGCGGCGCGACGGTCCTTCCTTACCGCCGCAAGCCTACTTGTCAGCTCGCTTGCCAGTCGCGGAAGCTTGTAATCAGAGTGCAAGAGAGCAAGAGAGAATAGAGGGAGAAAAATTGCAATCACAAGAAGCAATTACAACGAGGGTGAACAAAAGAAAACGCAACACATTTAATTCATTCATAATTTTGCTTGCTCGCAGGCCATTACAGTTCAAGTATACGGGCTTCCCATTCGAGGTATTGATTCACCTGAACCGGGCAACTTACACCAGACTCAACAAAAGCAAAACAGACTCTAAGTGCAACTGTATAATGTAAGTCACAAGGAAACAATATTAATCATTTTGAAAAACATGATGTATACACACATCGAGAGAAGGGAAACAACCACCACCACCATTATTAAGAAAAAGGCTACGACAACAAAAGGCCCTAAAGAACCCTCCCCAGCCTCCCTCCATGATGATGGAGAGTGGGGGGCAGAGGAGCACCCACCATCGCACTTGTGGGGAAGTTCGCCATCAACGCCCATCGTTCAGGTCATTAGTTCATCCCACATACCCGAGGATACTTGGGCAAAATGGTTAGTCACCCTTTTTGACATTAGAAGAACAAAAGACCCGTGGGATAAACTAATGCCAATCGACTGTAAGCTTGGTTGATCGAACACGTGTTACCATAATAGCAAGAGAGGCCAGGAGGTGAGACCCAAGGGTTTGGTGCGGTAGGATGGGGCGTAGACCGTTTGATGGGCAGTCTAGGTTCAAATCTCATGGGCATCACCCCCTGCGTAAGCCGAAGCTGGCGACTCCCTGGGGTCGAGGGGTAAGTCCTCAAAGTTTTAAGCTAACATGGTCAGAGACCATAAGTACGGCAGACTGAGCCAACACGGCTAGGTCTATGCGCATGGCAAGGTTTCTCCGAGCAAGAAAAAATAGAGAGGCCAGGAGGTGACTCACTCCTCACATGCCTTTCCATAGTCATTGCTTAGGGACCTTAGTGTTTCCCTCTCAAATAGTTGGGTTTGCTTATTTTGAATTTATAGATGCATTATACATAGCTAACTTAGTAAAAGATGTGTTTTCTAGAGCAAAAGATAAACTCATATTGTACCATCACTTTGATGATAAACAAAATCAAATTTTCTGATTAACTTTATTCTCCCACACGACAGTGAAAGGAACAGTAGCATCACTCACTCTTAACAAAAGAACCACTCATTCTTTACATCCAGCAAAATCCAAAAACACGCTCGAGTACCCCCTAATCATAAATACTATTACTTTACAAATGACGAGAAAAAAAGAAAAGAAATGAAAACCATGCTTAACTACAAATTGAGTGAGTTACCCTTGCCTTGTCACATGACGATTTCTGGCTTCAGAATATTCGATTTGATCTCCTTGTGGGGGAGGACAACACCTCCATTGCTGTAGATCTCATCCGAGACATGGACATCCTCCCCAAGTATGGTCATGTTCTCAATCCGCGCCCACTGGCCAACGGTTGAATGCCAGCCAACTATGCTGCTGGAAATGCAAGAATGCTGCTTGATGCGCGCTCCGCGCATCAGAGTGCAGCGTGAGAGCCTGACTCCGGACTCGACCACGCAGCCAGGTCCAATAGCCACGTCTGGGCCGATCAGACAACCTTCGCCGATCCGTGCAGTCTCATCAACCAAAACATTTCCCACTATATGAGAGCCAAAGGCAAGTTTATTAGAAGATTTCTTCCGAAGAGAGTCCAGATAGAGTCTCAGGCCGGTGATGTAATCCTTTGGCTGCCCGATATCCATCCAGAAGCCTGGCAAGACCATGGCGTAGAGTTTCTTCTTCTCTGCAATCTTGGGGAAGACTTCTTTCTCGATCGAGGTGGGCCTTAACTGAATCCAATCTAGAACTGAAGGATTGAGTAGGTAGATCCCAGCGTTGATCTTGTTTCCCACGAAAAGTTTCGGTTTCTCCACAAATTTCTCTACTTTTCCCGTCTGTTCATCAAGAACCACAACTCCATATTTGGAAGGCTCATCAACCTGACCAAGAGGAACATTCTTCAGTCAAATGATTTTAAGAAAAAATGGCATTAATGTCAAACTAGTGGGTGAACAATTTTTTAACATCTAAACAATAAATAGATCCAAGAAGACTGTCAAACAATTTCTCATGCGATGGAACTGAGTATTTCTTTTCTCAGCATATCCCAGTGAAAAGAAATGGAAAATCTAGATAAACGGTAGTGATAAATGAGCAAATATAATATGCAGGCAGCAATGAACTGAAAAAGGAAAATATACAAGGATACCTTGGTGACCATAATGGATGCCTCGCCACCATGTGATTTGTGGAATTCAATCATTTCATTCAACGGGTACTCACAGATAACGTCGCTGTTGAGGACGAAAAATGGCTCTCCAGACTCGTCAATCAGCTTGTCCCTTGCTAGGGCCAATGGCCCAGCAGTGCCTAGTGGCTCAGTCTCCTGTGAACAGGTGATCTTGATGCCAAGCTTGGACTCAAAGTCTTTCAAGAAGTTCAGCATCACCTAAACAGAGTTTCCAGCATTTAAGTATGCTGCCTAAACAAACGTATAGCTTCGAGAGAGAGAGAGAGAGAGAGAGAGAGAGAGAGAGAGAGAGAGAGAGAGAGAGAGAGAGAGAGGTTTATGGGGTGTGCTTACATCCGGTTGGTAGTTGATGGCTAATACAACTTCAGTCACTCCAACAGCTTTTAGAGCTTCAATCTATAAGCATGTTCAGCAAGATAATCTCATTTCATCAGAGATTTCAAGAGGAAGCACCAGTGAGAAAAAGAAAAACAAAAGAACCTAGAACTGAAACACAGTTTCCGATTCCCAATATACCTGATGAAGAATCATGGGTTTATTGGCGAAGTCCACAAGAGGTTTTGGGAAACTGAGAGTGAGTGGGCGCAGACGAGTTCCAAAACCTCCTACAAGAATGAGGGCCTTCATCGTGATACTCTGCTTTTTCGTGCAATAAGACTGATGATTTTCCACCAAGGAGATTGCAATTTAAAGACCTACGAAAGGAAAATGGTAGGTAGGAAGTCAGAACCACTTTCATTCAATAGTTACAAGCAAGCCATCTGAACCTCTGAAAGCTCAAGACTCAAAACCCAAAGAAGTAGAGACATGAATTGTGATTGAAAGATCACGCGCACTGGATAAGATGAAAGCTGTCAAAGCTAATAGCCGAATGTTGATGCATGGATTCAAATTTCAAAGATGGGAAGAGGTGATTGGGAATTCCATATGGGAAAAATGAGGACGAAAGAGACAGAAATCTGACTCATCGCTGGAATTGAAGGGAATCTGTGGTCAAGTGTTGGAGAAGAGCTTGAAAGAATAAAACCAGGTGTTAAGAGAAGCTGAAAAAAAGGAATCTGGAAGAAACAGTGGAACTTCATTGAAGCAGAAAATGCTGTACAGAAGGACAAAGATATACATTACATACAAAAAGAAAAAAACAGTCGAATACAAATATAAAGGAAAATGGAAGCTTCCATGGGTTATTAAGATGTAAACAGAAGCTGCAAGTCCCATACATGTAAACTTCAAATGGAATAATAATCTAATTTCTAATAAATATAAGCATCACAATTCAGTTTTGTATCTTATTGAACTAATGGAACACACCAAACTAACAGCTGTTAGAAAGAAGGAAGCAAAGGGAAACTAGTAGAAGTGTCCAAAGGATGATGAAACGCTCAAAGAGAAAAGAATACAGCCCTTCTCACCAAAGAGGAAATGATTCATTCATTCTCAGCTAAAAAATAAAAAAATGATAACTAAAGAAAAAGAAAAGAAAAAAGGAAAACAACAAATCAAATATGAGGAGACCAAATAAATTGATTTAATGATCCTAGCAAGAAACCAAAAAACTTAGCATACAGAGTATGTGGATCATTGTCATTATACACATTACAGATGCAAATCACAAGTATCATTATACAAATTAAACAAGACATAATGAAAAATCTCCACCAGGATCTGACCGGATGGATAAAAGAAAAGCCAAAATGATAAACGAGTGTAGCTGTAAAGTTAATTCAACCAACGTGAAAAACGCATAAACAAATGTTAACGAATGCAGAGTCCCTAGGTACTCAGAAATCAAGCAGTTAATTCATCAGATTCTTTCCTTCAAAAAAATAAATCATCAGATTCTAAAAATTATTCAAAAAAATTGGGAATTCAATATTGGATACAAGCATAAAATCCGTTCACGGCCAACAAATAAAAGCACAAAGAAACGAGAGAAAAATGGCTAGGTATCTAAAGCAGATAGAAGAAAACCTTGTTTGGGGGTTTATAGGAGAAAAAAACACTGAAAGAGCAGAATACCGAAATGATCGTTGCGGTTACACATCAAATTCTATTAACTAATGAATCTTTTCCAAGCAAGAGGAGTAATTGAGACCAGATCCGAGACTCAAAGACGTCTTCGGTTCCAGAAAACTTATAAGAGCCAAAAATAGGCTGAAAACGCTCCATAAGAAACCGACGCAGAAACAAAAAAGAAACCGACTTCAAAACAACGAACACTAATGAAGAAATTTAGGAAGGAAGATACAGGAAAATCAACTACTTGAGATATCCTTCCTGTCTATCCCACTTTGCTCCAAATGAGCATAAAAAACGCTCTCATACGTGCCAAGAGAAGCAGAAAGGCATAAAACACCAGGAAGTCTGACGAAATTGGTGAAAAAAAGTAACGAGCTCAACTAAAAAATTCTATAAACCAAGACCAAGGATGTTCCAAAAGAATCAAGTCCTAAGCACTAATTAACCGCATTCCCGAAAATTCAAAGAAAATAGCAATAAATTACAACAATTAGATCCAGAAAATAGTACAAAAAAATCCAGACCAAAAGATCCAGAACTGCATTTCGAAAACTAAAATAAAAGAAAAAAAACGCAAATTTCGTGAAGGAGCCCGGGAAAATTAAAACCACGACGTTTAGAAGACAGATCTGGGCGGAATTTTGCGAGAAGGGCCAGGAATTAACAGAAAAAAAAACGTCAGAAGACGGCATCATAATGCTATAATTCCCGCAACTTCGACGACACATAATGAAAACAGCAAAAAAGGCCAGATCAAAAGGTCCAAAACTGCATTGCAAGAATTATTAACAAAAAAAACCGCAAATTCCCTGAAGAGGTCCGGGAAAACTCATATCACGAAGATTAGAAGGCAGATCCGCCGGAATCTCGCGAAAACGGCCGGAAATTCCCCCCAAAACGCCGGAAGACGGCTTCTAGAGGGTCATCTGTCGGATTCTTACCGAGAGGACGATAGACACGAGCGAGGAACCGAGATCTCCGCTGCGAATCCGGGTGCTAATCGTCGGAAGAGTACGGCGGAGAGGCTTTTCCCCGCGCGAATCGTCAATCGAGTCGGCAGGGTGCGATCTGAAACGGGCAACACCGGCGCTCGCTTTTTAAGCGCGTCGGCGGATCTCAAACCGCTCGTTTTTCTGTTGAGCGATCGTTTCGAGTCCGCTCACGGCAAGGCTTTTTTCTTACCCCTGGCCAAGGTCGAGTCCAAGTCAACCACCAGCCTACTTTTTTTTGGACCCCTTTCCTGGAACCAGA
This sequence comes from Nuphar pumila, assembly GCF_984573655.1. Classification (NCBI taxonomy): domain Eukaryota; kingdom Viridiplantae; phylum Streptophyta; class Magnoliopsida; order Nymphaeales; family Nymphaeaceae; genus Nuphar; species Nuphar pumila. The sequence continues at coordinate 2,381,474 of NC_143258.1, read as the reverse complement.
TCCGGATCCGAAACACGAGAAAGGCTGAAAACGAATCGGATTGGGACCGGATCTCATCAGATCTGAATATGAATCCAAAATGTAAACCGCAGATCCAAATCTATATCCGGATCCAAAACAGATCCGATGAGGTAAGGTTGAATCCAAATCCAAAATACACATGGCAACGCTTGATCCAGAAAAAAGGAACAAAACAAGTTATTTACACGTAAAAAACTGCAATCGGGTTGGATTTTGATTCTGATCAATTATAGATCCAGCTTAAAATGTTGATCTAAATCCAACCTGAATCTGAAAGTTATCAGATTGAATAGATCTGAATCCAATCCAAATGCACATTCGGACTTTACTTAAAGGATCCAAATCTGAAAATAACGTGTTGGACTTGGATCGGATATCCGACCAATGCGATCTGTTTGCAGCCCTAGGTGCTGCTACCAGAGATGTAAACATTCTGGATTCGATTGGGATGTAGACATTACTAAATCCATTACGATCGGTTATAGCCTAATGGGATTCAGAGGCAAATTAGGATTTAAATGCATAAAGTTATTACTGAATCCTATCCAATTAGATTTATTAAGCTAATCCGATATGCATAACAGTTGTAATTTAGTTTGGATGTTATTCAGATTCATATTAAGAAATAAAACTTCAGATGAACCCGGATATGAGAAGTAATAGGATGTCATATGTCTTATTGGATCCGGCTAAATAAATTTGGTTGCGGTTGGATATCTCACCCAAACCTAGACTGTTGATATCCTTACTTGGTCCATAGCTAAACTCATCTTTGTATATCTCAGCTTTTGTTTTTCATTTATCCAATGAACTGATAAAACGGGTTGGAGTGAGTTGATATTGGATCCAATTGGGTTTTTGACACGATTAATGCTACCTGGTTGCACTGGTCGCGAAAAACTTTCTGAGACAGATAATCTGGTCCAAACCCAACACGTGTGAAAACTCGCACCAGCTGTGCCCCATGATTAGGGGTGGCAAAATCTGACCCGACCCGCCAACCCGCTTCTTAGCCTGGTTAGGGTTTGGCTCAAACGGGTTCGTGTCGTAAACTGGTCGACCAACCTAACCCGTTTATTAAACAGGCCGTGTTCATGTTAGGGGTATGCCAACCCGTTTGACCGTTTAATAAACGGGTTAGGTGGGCGGGTCAACCTGTTTACACGAACCGGTCAACCCGCAATCAGTTTATATATATACATAAACTTATCTAACCCTAACTCCTAACTTTACACTTTAGTCACCCACCTAACTCCTTCCTACCCAGCCGCAGACGAGAGCTCGTGACCTCTCTTCTAATTGCAGATTTGCAGAAAAAAAGTATGATATGTATTTTTTTTTTGTTTCTAATTGTGTTATTCGGGTTAGATAGGTTATTAGGGTTACTCGGGTCGGTTATCGTGTCTATGTTATCGGGTCGACCCATTTAATAAACGGGTCGCCGTGTCGTGTAATTGTGTCGTGTCGGGTTAACCGTGTCGTGTTGGGTTACCCATTTAATAAATGGGTTGTGTTCGTGTTTGCCACATCCGACCCGTTTAATAAATGGGTCGTGTTCGTGTTGAGGTATTCTGACCCGTTAGCCCGACCCACCCACCCTATTGCCAGCCCTACCCATGATTGTTATAAAACGATGTGAAATTTAGGCTTTTCGTCGCGCTTTATGCGCGGGACGCACCATCAAACATGCCCTGAACGCTCAAGAGTCTCTAATCACAGTGTACGACAATCCATCCTCATATTATAAATTGGTTCTTCAACTAAGGAAATAGTGACATTCATAAGTTCTCTCCGACACGATTAGAGGTGTCGAGGGTCAGACCCCCAGCAAAAATGGGTGGGTCCAGATCTGGATCCAGCTAAGAGGTGTCAGTTTCAGGTCTGGATTAATTATACCATAAGCTGGATTGACCTTAGATGCTTAGGGTTCTAACATATAACAAGTTGTATTATTATTATACAAGAAATGAATTTGATTGTGTTACCAGAAACATTGGATTTGTTTAATGCAAAAATCTTATGCCATGTAGTAAGCGGGGTCCTGTGTCAAGCTGAAGGTCAAAGGATCGAATCGCTCTGCCATGTGGGGGCGGTTGTTGTTCTGGTAGCGGTCCGCTTAACCCCAGCTTGCCTTTAAAAAAAAAATCTTATGAGGCTTTAGCGACAAATTTTAGCTAGATTAGTTACGATAAAACATAGTAGAATTTGGAAAGATAAACCTCCGGACTGGGATCACCATGATTTATAATCCATTTTTTCTCAACTTTAATCTACAGATGAGATCTGCTTAACCCCAACTTGACTATCAAAAAGCTAAAAAAAGAAAGCATTGAATTTGTATATTACAAACATACAAAGTTTTTAAATTTGTGAACCAGGTCATATTTCTAATGAAGCCACAATGTATCTTTCAACAATTTCAATCAAATTTAGAAGGCAAAATTTCACATGGAGTTAATGTCAGAGGGTGTGGAATCTCTTTCTTACTTGAATATAAATTCTTAATTTTTGCGGATCTCAATCAATTTTTTTATAAGTTTAGAGGGTAGTCTTATAATTTTACCTTAAATTCCTCGTAGAATTGAACTAAGTCTAGTAGACTCCTTGTAACACTCATAGACTCCTATTTAAAGAAGCCAAATTCCTCTATTGCGGATGTGTGGTATCTCAAATTTTTTTTTTTGAATTTACAACCCGAACAAACAGCACCCGACACGAAGACCTGGTCGCGGTGGCTCAGCCTGCCATGCTTATGGTCATTGTGCCCGCAGCATAAAACTCCAAGACTAAATAAGAAATTTGAGTGTAGCCATGGACGTAGGCAACTCTTGTCAAACCATGTAAAATCTTTGTTTTTAATATGTGGTTTGATTCCTTCTTTTGCTTCTTCCATTTTTTTGTTTGTAGATTGTTTGGTAGGGTGTCGTTCCCAACAGTTAACTTTTAATTAAAAAGATTTATGATAATAAATCATAATTAATAAAGTGAGGTGTACTTTTTTTATATAATAACAGCAAACAATCATGCAAAGACAAGGCCAACTGATGTTCAACGTTCTCCAATTGAATGACTTCCTGATCTAAGATGTAATATCCATACCTTTCAATCTTAGCTATGGTTTTTTATGGAATAATCACCAGTCTTTAAAAAAAATTTGGTACCCACAAGATCAGTGACAAATATCGCGAGAAATTGCCTGAAAGATTAAAACGGCAATTTCTCTTGAGATTTTCAAAATATCACTAGATTTATGTGAAAACATAAATACTGTGATTTAAACATGATATCAATGTTTTAAATGGCTATTTATCATGAAAAACCATGTTTTTTTTATTTTTAAATAATTTTTATTAATATTATCTTATAAAAAACATTATATATATTTAAATTATTTTTTATTGCAAAAAAAAAACACAAGATTTATGAAAAATTTTCAATTTCTTGCGAGTCTTTGGAAAACGAGATTTTGCTGAAAAAAACGTTTGTCACTATGCGTACAAGATCCAAAAAATATGAAATGAGAGAGATTTTTTACCTGTCTCCATTGGCACAACCAAGTGGAAAAAATCACCAAAACGTGCCAAGCTTCTCTCAGAAATAGACAAGTCAAATTTTGCCCCTCACATATGAGAAATGATATAGTGAACATACCATGACCCAAATGGGTCCATAAGCCTTTGTACTCCAATCAGGCTGAAGGGTTCCAAGTTCATTCAGACCTGGACCTGGTTTGGATGATAACCAGGTCCGATGTAACCTATGCAGATCTAAATCCAGCCTATTTCTTGCCTATTTGCATGTAAATCTGAAAAACAGACCCTCGGTATCATACGCCCGGGTTCCCGAGTCCCGACCAACATAATTGGGTCGGTTTTGACAATCCAGTTCAATCTTCACATCCTTGATCCAAACCGTGTGGTAAGGTTGCATGGTATCCCCTAAGCAAGTCCAAGCAGGGACTTGAATTAGGGATGGCAGTGGACCGGGGGAAAGCGGGGCCCCGCCCCGCCTCGCCCCGTTTGGACCGGGGATGAAGGGTATGAAACGGGGATGGAGGCGGGGGTGGAGGATAAAATCCATCCCCGCCGCGGAGGCGGGGCGGGGGTGGACGTGCACTTTTCCCCGCCCTGCCCCGTCCCCGCCCCAGCCCCGCCCCGACCACTTTTCCCCGCAATATCCCCGCCCCGCCTCATCCCCGTTTGGACCAGGGATGAAGGGTATGAAACGGGGATGGAGGCGGGGGTGGAGGATAAAATCCATCCCCGCCGCGGAGGCGGGGCGGGGGTGGAGGATAAAATTTTGAGGCGGGGCGGGGGTGGAAACCTTGTCCCCCGCCCCGCCCCGCCCCACTGCCATCCCTAACTTGAATGTGTCAGATAAGGTGGACCCAATCGGGTCGGTTTTGAATACCCAGTTCAATCTTCACATCCCAGATCCAAACCGTGTGGTAAGGTCAAATGGTATCCCCTAAGCAACCCCAAGCAGGGGTTTGAATGGGTCAGATATTGTGTGCACCTACACATAACATCTAAGATCCGGGTCAGCCACATGCTTTGACATACCTAACCTAAACTATGTTGACAGAAAAACCAGAAAGATATTACATGGTAGCCATAGGAATTATCTTTATGGGAAAATACCAAACATACCAAAAGTTTTACTTGGACAATTGTGCTGAAATAAGTTGACCAACAGAGAAGTTTTTTTTCAATACCTGTGATTCACTTCATTCCTCCTCTGCCCCTTGTTTAGCACCCCTTGGTTACGGCTTCAGCAGTTGCCAACTCGAGCTGAATAAAAAAATGCTAGTTTAATCCTGATGTTTCAATGGCTTTCCTTTAAAGAATTTTTTTTATTGAAAACTAAAAATATTTTTTGAAAGTATCACAAAAATAGTTTCACAAGGCAAGTTTTTTTCATTAATAAAATCATCACAAATATTTTTCAAAAATGTAGGTGCCTAAAATAACTGACATCTAAAGGATTTTGAACACAAGAAAAAATGTTTGGCAGGCCAGAACTGTTTTCAATTTTCGATTATCAGGGTGTTGCAAATATTTTTTGAAAGTGTTGGTACTTTATTAATTTGGATTTTTAAAAGATTTTAATGGTATACATTTTCATTTCAAATGTGATTGTTCAAATTTTGGTCTTTCATTCAAGCACTTGAAAATGTTTTAAATGCAAATAATAAAGGATGCCAATGAATCAAATTTTATCTAATATCCCACCGAATTTGATTTTGTAGTTGCATTTGATAAGCCAAAACAATATATGAGTATCATTGGATGCGGATATGGTTTTGATTTTTTGCTATGGAATTTGAGAAATATCCAAATTTAATGGATATTCAAATTCATTTACATGTAAAAAAGTAGATCTGATATGAGCTTGTCACCATCAGTTTAGCCAACATCCGATTAGTTAATATGGTATTGGCAACACCTGCTCTGAATATGAACCGTTTACATCTTTAAGTTAAACTCATATTTTTAATTCTAAAAGAAAAAACAAAGAAGAAGAAAAGGCCATTCCTGATGTGGACCTGTATTTTGAGCTGCTGGAAAAGATTTGAGGGACTGATTGGACTTGTTCCTAACTTTCTACTTTTTAGTATGAAAGGAAAACGTCTTCAGTTGCTAGGAGTGGATATTGGGATGGCTTGGCTTGGCCTGGCCTGATCTAGATCCATCCTACCAAAAGCTCTACTTAACCCTTGTCGGGTTTGTGTCGGGCCTGGATCTTATCTAACTGTGTTTTAGGTGGATCGGGTTGAGGCTTTCAATTCTGAGTAGTAAATGGATCAGACTACGAAATGACAAATTTCCCCTAACTAGACCCAGCCAGTTTACTAATTGGACTGGATTGGACCGTTATCGGGCTTTGGGCAGCACAAGGGAATCCAATCGGGGACCAGCATGGGTTGGATACCCGACCCGCCCGATGTCCACTCCTAATTCCCACGCTTGAGATGTGGAACACTTCACGGTTGCACCAATCAATGACACTCATTTTAATTAAAGAAAATGCCAGTTATAATTAGCAAATTATCAATACATGGGCTCAAGCCAACTTCAGTTGCCTTATCAGAGAGGATGGGGTAAAGATCCAGCCGCTATTTGGACTTCAAAATGGTGCAATAGCATTTTGTCAATACCATCAGTCATCAGAGGTACCTTGGATGCAGTTCATCTTGAGATGAACGGTGAAAAATCGCCATCGGTGGGATGCCCGGTCCCTTGAAATTCTACTTGTCTTCTAACCATGTAGCAACTAAGTCTGGATACCTCAAAATTTTTGAAGAAAGTGGGAAAGTGATGCACCGGCAAAGCAGCTAGATACAAGGAGGCCCACTAAGGCTCTGTTTGGAATCTGGCATCTGGGGATGGGTGGTAGATACATGGTCAAACTACCTTGGTGGTGGGTGTTCGGAAACTGGTAGTTGGGATGGGAGTTTATGCAATTGGGAGAGGAAGTGAGTCTGTCTCACCTTTATATTTGCAATAAAGAGTGGATTTGGTAGCTACCAAACTCCCTCGGACTACCAATTTCCAAACAGAGCAAAAGAAGAAGAATAAGAAGGTCGAGGGCCACAAACCTTGGTTACAAAAGCGGCAACCAAGGTCGACACCCTTGGTGAAAATCTTCCCCACCCATCGCATACATGAAACAAACCACCACCAATGGGGGCTCCGGTTGTCTGATAGGAGCAGTGAGTGCATATAGTTTTTTTTTTTGGACGGAGGGCTGGGTTAGGCGGGACTCCTACCCGTTTATTAGCAGAAATCTAAAAGGAAATTACAATGGGAGAGTAGATAGGCTGTTCCTCCAGAAATACTGAGACTAAACTAATCAGGATGGATTCTTCCTTCCATCCTTCTATTGATCAGAGCAATCATTTCAGCTTCCGGAAACAATATGCTAGAAGATGAGAGGCTGGGCAGTGATGTTGAAGAAACAGGGAGCAAATCCACAACCCATGGACTTAACAAGCTGAGCAAGGTTAGAGACTAACAATTTAAAAAAAAACCCAGGTATCTAAGTCCAGCTACAAGCCTACGACCTACGCAGTTGGTGCAAAAACAACTAAAAAACTACAGCCTAAGAGGGATGCAATTATTGTCCATATAAATATGCTACAGGCAGCCCCAATGGGTTTGGCGCAGTGGGAGGCAGCCTTGGCCACTATACAGGCAGCCCCAAGGGGTTTGGTGCAATGGGAGGCAGCTTTGGCCACTATACTGGTGGTAGGGGTTCTATTTCCATGGGGGGCAGTCCCTTGCATACAAGAAGGGTCAAGAGCATTATGTCCCTTGGTCTTGACGAAGCAAAGTGACTCCCTTGAAACAAAGGATGTGCCACAGGTTTACACCTCGAGGAAGACGACCGTAGGTTTAGCCAATGCGACTAGGTCTCTGATCCTGAAGGTGGTTTCCCCATTCCTCATGGAAAAAACAAAATTAAGCTACAAGAGCAAATGGCACACATGGCTATTTTATGTACCTTACACAAATTTCTTATGAAGAACAAGAGTGATATGATTAAATTAAATGCCTACTTTGTGAAAAAAATAAACAAAGACGGTCTGTCACAGATGAGGATAGCTCTCTGTAATGTAATTGTTAATTGATAGAAAGTACAGAGAAGGTGCAGCGGCACTTTCAGACTACTCAGAGACTTGAGTAACCCCATCATCTCACTAAAATCCTTCAAATTTTTTCTCAAACTTCAGCTCATGTTTTTTAAGGCCCACAGTCTTGATTCGCAGAGAGTTTGGAGGGAGATCTACAGAACATCTTAAACATTCTGGATGTCAGTGGGCCAAGTTTATCATCCCTAAGATTAAGAAATGTGAAATCAAGGCAAATAAGTATTATATAACAGGCAGGCAGAAAGACTGCATGATTTAAGGCAATGGGCCAGTTCCTGCTTGCCAAACTAGCATAAAAAAGCAAACAAGCAAAAAAAGGTTCACCTCGAAAGAGAAACCTGATACATTTTCCTAGTTCAAACCCTATGTGACGAATCTTACCTAAAACATTACAAAACAGAAATGAAAGAATACAACTCTGCTTTTGCATGCCCCACGCCTGCTAGTTGATCTTTGTCTTGATTACCTTCTTCTTGGGCTTCTTCGGGAATGAGTTCTTCATTCCAAGGAAGAATACCAATGCACCAAAGAGAGCCAAGTTCTGTAAATTCAAAATAAACAGAAAAAAGGGGATTAACAGGCATTCAAAGTTGCATATAACCAATAAATAAAAAAAACCAGAGCAAGCAAAGTGTTTGGTACCAGGGAGAAGATCGTCATAAAAACAAGAAGCTTACCTGAACAAATTCAGAAAATGCAGGCAAGAATTGGGGCTTTTCAACGTCATAGTTGTAGAAATCATGAAGAATGGGTGTCGCAATCGCCAGATAAATAAGCTGTAGCAGTACCAGAGATTAAAAAGTGATCAAAAAATCTAACACATTAATTAACATTTCTAGGTAGCAATATTCATAACATTTAACAATTCATCAGAAAATCTAAGGACATAATAGTTGTGATTTTTTTCCAGCAATATTCATAACATTTAACGATCCATCAGAAAATCTAAGGACACAATAGTTGTGATTTTGGTGCAGCAATATTCATAACATTCTATGTTATAAAGGTAAATGATTATTGCAACAAATACAAACAAAAAACTTCCTTTTGTTACATCTTTACAAATTGAGAAAGTCAAACATATTGAGAAAAAAATTTGCATTTATAACACACAAACACAGGCAATTCCTCCATCCTATTTATTTAAACAAAGAAAGTGCAGATGTTCATAGGAATATAACCATTTCAAAATCCTGACAAAATCAATTACCACAAGTACCCAATGAACAAGACTTGCAATGACAACTTTAATTTGTGAAATTTAAGCGCATAAAAACATCCAAAAGCACAAGCACCTACAGGTGTGGCATACATGATACATTAATTTAGCAATTTCCAATTACCAAATATACTTATCAAATTAGCTATGCTAAGCAGGAAGAAATTCCTGCCCAGCAAGTTGGAAAAAATATGGACCTAGAAGAAAATCCAGAATTATCCCAAGAGCAACAACCAAATTGTGTTGATAAATTGCCTTCCAATTTTACACGGTGAAATTTTCTAAGGAAAACAAAATCAACTTAATGTGAAAATGAAATATGACAAGAAAATTTCTACCAGAAGAGATGCTCCAAAAGTGTTGCCAAAGATAAAGAGAATGCCACCGATTCCTTTCAAAGCAATAGCTGCAGCAACCAGATGTTTAATCTGCAAAATATAAATGAGAAGCTTATTATCAAACAACATACAGCAAACATCGTCAAGGGCTTATAGTGATTTTGAGGAATGTATTTCACCTCAATGTGTGGAACTTCAACTCCAAGGGATTTTGTAACATGGCTTTTGAACAAGTTGTACTTTGGTGCAAATTGCTTGACCGCAGGCCCACCATCAGTGCCAAAGTCATTGAACCTGAAAAAGATATTACTCTCAAGTCTCAAAATCCAGAGACAGATGTACAAAACTTGAAGGCTATATAAACATCTTTCTTTTCTTTTCTTGATAACCAAGGCAAGAACATTATGTTTGTATATCATCACTTGACATGCAATCTCCATCCCAAGTATCCCACAACCAGCTTGATCATACAAGAATACCACTGTGCAGTAACATTTATCACAAATTCTGTCAAAATAACAATTGGATATTATTTGATTGGACAATATACCAGTCATCACGATGGCCCAGTATATAAATATGATCCAGTGCTATGGATCTGGTTAATCAACTCAGACTAGACATACCACGATAGATAAATTTGGACAACATAACCACAAGCAAGTAGCTTCCATACTCATTGTTTTCCCGGCCATACAGCAGAAACTGTTTTCTTATCTATTACAAAAAAGTAAAAATTGTATGCTGGTGATACATTAAGGCATATGCTTTACCAAAGATCATATACTATGTAGTCAAAAGCCCCGACCAAGCACCAACTAGTCCGCCTAGTCGGTTTAGGCATAAGCTATGTCACATGGGTGTGGGTGCGGCACTTTCAAAAAACCAAGGTGCGGGGGTGGGGGTGCGGCAAAAAAAAAAAAAAAAAAATATATATATATATATATATATATATAGTCCAAAAGTTGGACATAAATGACCCTGGATGCGTTGACTGCACCCAGGGTCAGGTTGACCGCATTGGGTGTGGGTGCGACGGGTGCGGCACCTAGTTGGAGAATCCCCGTGACATATAGGGCAAAAAAAATTTCTTGGCAAATTTGGCACCAGGTTTACCACACCCGGTGCCGCACCCGCGTCGACGCGGGTGCGGCACCCTGCTAGCCGAATCCCTATGACATAGGGCATAAGTAAAATGTCTAGGCTTTGCAATTCCCATGTGTGTACCTTAAAAGGTACCAATTTTGCAGACTAGGCATCGACTAAGGTGCCTAGTTGGCAACTAAGCTGACTCCCCCTAGGCATGAACGCAGTTTAGTCATTTATTATTCTTATATTTTTGTTATTTTTTGTATATACATATAATTATATTTATGTGCACGTGTTTGTGTGATTTTTCTGTGAAATCATGAAAACATGCTTAGTTAGTGCTGGGCGCCACCCAGCTCGACTAGGCGAGCTACCTAGTCGGTTCAGTATATATATCTATATCTATACTGATACTGTTAGTTTATATATTGTTTATACATACTGTTATATATGTATTGTTTATATATTGTTATATATATTGTGTATGTTTTGTTTATCTACTTTATTGATTAATAATAGTTTGTTTTGAAATGTTTAGTTAGAACAATGGAAGATGCAAACCCAAGTAATATTAATTGTTTGTTTAATGTCATTCACTCTTATGTTTTGACCCTTTAATATTAATTGTTATGCTTCATACATGCTTTATTTATCTCAATATTGTGTAGTTTATCTTTTTCTACATTGTTTGTTTTTAATTTTTTTTGCCCGCCTAGTCCGCTGCCTAGGCCTTTTCGAAGGTCCACCGACTAGCCCCGCCTAGCGCTTTTGACAACATAAGTTATTATATATATATATATATATATATATGTGTGTGTGTGTGTGTGTGTGTGTGGGCGCTACTTTGCTTTTGGGAATTTTTCTGTGAAACATTGAAAGCATGCACAATTAATTTTAATTGATTATGTTTTTTTATATATGTATGTGTTACTTTGTTTCTGGTAATTTTTTCTATAAAAGCATGTTTAGTATTATGAATTATGTAATATATATATATATATATATATATATATATATATATATATATATATATAAAATGTGTGTGTGTATGTATGTGTGTGGTTCTGTGAAAGGTTGAAAGCATAGTTTGTTGATTATACTGAATATGTTATGAATAATTGAATAAATATATATTTTTATTTGTGTGCACAATTATATATATGTATATTCTGGTTATGTATATTAATATATTTTGTGAAAGCATGTGTAATTTTGTACTTGTGTAATGAAAACATCTTATTAGTAAAAGACCTGAACATATTTTTATGTATATTTTGTGTATTTTTTTATATTTTAATTTTTAATTGGAGTACTGACTAGTCCAAGTGGTCCTGCCTAGTCCTCAACTAGTCTTTTTAGGGTCTACTGACTAGGCACCGCATAGCGCTTTTGACTACATAGATCACATCCCTCATCACAAACACCCTCTTCAAGACCACATGCTACATCCAATAGCCTTTTACATGGTTAGGATGGCATAGTTGTTTCCCCCTTATGATCCAACTCATATATTAAATATGCATAATCCATGGAATAAATAAAATACCAACAATGTGGAAGACATGTCTCGGATCCACTTCAAGCACATGTCAATTTCCATATGTTCTTGGAGGACCTCCAGCAAAAATATAAAATGATCAACTGCCTCATCCCGCTATTTAATTTCTTGTTACAATCCTTAGTAGATCATGAAAGCTACAAACAAAATTCATCACCTGCATGCCCCTATAATTTCTTATTGTACAACCGCTTCGTTTTTCATCATCATTCGTTATTAAAAAAAGAATCACTTTCCTTCAATATATACTTTGTATTCCTTAGACGTTGGTCCCTTATTGTTTTACTTTCGACAAAATTATGTCTCGACTCTTGAGCTCCTAAAATATCAAACTATGTATTTAAATCATCTCTTTCGTGAAGAATAAAACTCATTCCTTGGCAAAAAAAAAGAAAGAGAAATTTCAAAGAGAGGTTCGCAAGACACAGTTTATACTCCACCAGTTTAGTCATACTGAGCCCCCTTGCAACCATTATTTCCCGACCTCCGCTTTACCATTCTCCTGTTAAAATAAACACGTCTCGCCAAACAACCTGAACTTCACAGACACCAAAACCCAGAACTCCCTTCCAAACAAACTCGTCAGAAGATAACGCCAAAGTAACAGGCATTTCACAAACAAAAAGGAAGACAAACGATAATTCCAAAAACAGGATAACACCGCCAAGAACATCACAACACCACATCAACAGGCTAGCTAACACAAAAAGGAACAAGATTTCTCCCAAATCAAGCTGCTAAAACGTTACAAATCTGCATAACTTCAAGATTTCTAGTGAAAAACAGTGAAAAGGAAAAACAAAGCCCAGAAAAGACCAAAAGAAAAAGATGAGATCTTCCGCAGCCGATAACACTACCAAGCACGTCATGTAATCAAATCAACAAGCTACTTAGCACAGAAAGGATCCATTTTTTCCTCTCAAATCAAACTGTCGAAACATGAAAAGCTTCAAGATAGCATAAAAAACATAACTTCAAGATTTCTCACGAAAAAAAATGAAAAGGAAAAGCAAAGCCTGGAAAAGAGCCAAAAAAAAAAGAAAAAAAATGCGATCTTCCTCACATCATAACACTGCGGAGCACGTGAAGTAACCAAATCAACAAGCTTACTTAGCACAAAAACGAACAATTTTCTCACAAATCAAGCTGCTAAAAACATGCAAAACCTACAAGCTTCAATATTACTACCGAATCAAACAGTGAAAAGGAAAAGAAAACCCGGAAAAGAGCAAAAGAAAAGCAAAATCAGATCTGATCTTCCGATTCACGAGAGAGAGAGAGAGAGAGAGAGAGAGAGAGAGAGAGAGAGAGAGAGAGAGGCTCACATCTGCCACGCCGAGAGGATGAACACGGACGAGAATAGAACTCGTCCGAAGAAGGAAGCGAATCCCATGTCTTACGGTCGGAGCGTCGCTGAGAGATCCGCCGGAGAAGGAGAGATCTGGCCCGAATCTGACTCCGGATCTAGGGATCTACGGCGAGGGATTCCTCTTTAGATCGATCCCTAGAGGAGGAGCCGAGAAACGCTGCGGCTAGGGCTCCGCTGGAAGCCTCTGCTTCTCGCTCTCTCTCTAGAGTCTAGAGAGAGAAGTATGCTCCCCTTGAAAAGTCTAGACTCTGGATCTCCAACAAGTCACTTCGGAGTCCGTCCATTTTATAGGTCAGCTTTTTCTTGCCGTGGAGTTTGCCATCTCCACCGTTGATCGCCCCGGCAGGCATGACGCATCCGACGGCCCCGTTCTCGCTGTATTAATACTCCGTGGCAGGTGACGTGTACCTCTCTGGTGACTCAGACGCAAACCTTATTCAAATTTTAAATTTATAAAAATATTTACAAAAAAAGAACTCACTTTTAGCCTATTTTCAAAAAAACGGCTTAAAATTTGAAATATTAGTTACCTAGGCGTGCATTCGTAATATCTCAAAAGTTAGACGACTTTGTAAATAAGCAAAAAAATTAAGCAAATTTTTGTAATTTTTCTAAAAAAAATAAGCGAGACAAATGCGCTGACAAGAGTAGCACGTAAATATCAAGCCAACCGGATTCACTCCATGCGGGTAAAGATAGCAGTGGACCGGGGTCTCCACCCCCCGCCCCATCTCAAAATCTGGACCTCCATCCCCGCATGGGTTTAGATTTTAACCTCCATCCTTGCCTTCATGTCCAAACAGGGTGAGACAGGACGGGACCCGTTTCTCCTCGGTCCATTGCCATCCCTAAAAAGGATTGAGGGTGGGGTGGGGTGGGGCAAGGCGAGGATCGGGACAAGGATGGGGTGGGGCGGGAGAAAGCGTAAGTCCATCCCCCCATGGGTTTTGATTTTAACCTCCATCCTCAGTCCAAACGGGATGAGACGGGATGGGCTCCGTTTCCCCCCGCTCCACTACCATCCCTACATGCGAGGATGTCGATGGATCGGATTTGGTTGGATATCTGATCGAATCAAACCCTTGGATATGGCAAGTAATATCTGATTAATAGTCGGATTCGGATTCATGTGCAGTCTTACATCCGACTCCAGATCCAAAGGAATCCAAATCTGATGGATAAACGGAATCTGTTATATATCCCGTTAGCTTAGTTGGACCTGGTCTTGGTATCTACTTTTCCATCTAACTTTGGATCTGATTAGGCAATATCCGATTTTGTTGAATCAGTAAACCAAATAGGATCAGACATAATCATATCTAGCCTAATCTGATCCAGATAGTGATGAAAAAAACTATTGCAAATCCAGATCCAATTAGCATTCAAGCAAATCAAATACACTACTCCATCTCGATATTTTTGTGGTGGTTAGTTGGATTTTGGTTAAAACTTAGGTTAGGATGTATAATCCTAAAATTGAATTCAAACTGCTTTGTTAATCGGATACATATTGCTTTATGGAATTCGACTAAATAATCGGTTAGTTGAATATCCGAACCGAAAAAGATCCGATGACATTCCTAAGTAGTTGGAGGAATATTTTTTGGAAATGAAGGGATAAATTTGAAAATGGCAGAAACATTTTAAGCGACTTTGTCTTTAAATGCATCAAGGCTAGGGTTTGCTTTTCTATTAACTAGTAAAGAATTAGAAGAAATATGGTGGTGATAATTCATCCTAAAAAAAAAAGGGGTGATAGTAAAATTAATATTCAATGTGAGGGTTAGAGTCAATTTTTTTTTTTAAAAGCAAGCTGTGATTAGGCAGACCCCCACGATGAGTACTGGGTTTTGAACCTGCAACGTCCTTTCACAACCAGACGTGCACTGACAGCTCCTACCAACCACGCGGAGCAAAGCAACGGCAGCCCCCATGCACCAGCAGGATTAGAACCTGAGCCTTTAGCTTGACACAGGACCCAATTGACCAAATGGGTAACCACTGGAGTGGTGGGTCAGAGACAGAATGAAAACAAACAGTGATAATTATAAAAAGATGAGACATTAAAGTTTATAATTTATACTAAAAGACATGGGGGTTTGATGTTGAGTGGTTAGGTCTGTTAGCTGGTCAGGTATATGGTCTATCATTGTGCTCTAAAACCCATCTACATGACAAGCATTTGGGTTCAGGTTATGTCAAGTAGAGAAGGTAGAATCCCAAACTAGGGCTGGTAAATGAGCGAAACAAACCCAGCTTGAAGTCTTCAAGGAGGGCTCATTCTTGTGGCGAGTCAAGCCAAGTTCAAGCTCATAGTAAGTCCACATTAAACTATCTGAGTTGACTTGTTCAAGTTCATAAAATCTGTTTTTTTATTGATCATGTGAGTCTCACGCTATATATATATATATTTTAAAAGGCAAGTTGGGGTTAAGCAGGCCCCTACCAAATATCTCTTAAGCCCCATGTAGAAGAGGGATTGGAGCTTGGCACTAGACCCTGTTTACCACATGGGATACCACTATATATTTTTTCATAAACATGTTTGTTTCACCCTTTGTAGTAAGGAAGGCCCCTAATGGAGAGCAAATTATTGTACTATCCTCGTGTTCAAAGACCTAAGAGTGAGCAACCACAAATCTTCTTTAAAAGGAAGACACTAGTTTCAACAAATGCCTCATTGTATGCCCCAAAGGCGCTTGGCGTAGTAGGATGGGAGCTAGGCCGCTAGGCAGGTGGTATAGGTTCAAATTTTATGGGTGTTACCCTTTACACAAGCCGAAGCGTGGTGACTCCTTGGAGGCAAGGGGAAAAACCCATGGAGTTTTACAGTGTCAGGTCAACAACCTTAAGTATGGCAAACAAAACCAACTGTTCTTGGGGATGATTATGTTGGTATATGGCCATGATCCATATCCTTCTTGTATCTCATAATCATGGGTGGGCCTACTCACGGTTATGAGTTAAAACAACTAGCTTAGTTAAATACCAATACTATTTAATGCATGAGTGCTTGATTGAACCTAAATTTTTTCGTGCATATTGATTTAAAAAGAGAAACATAGTAAGTTTTCTTTAAACAAAACAAAATAAAACAGAAATAAGCTCTTCATTAAATTATACCTAATTTTGTTGAAACTTTAATCCTTCTGGATTTTTGTCTGTTGATTTTTTTATTCTGTTGAGAGATCTTTTTTTTGAGCTTTCAGATTCCCTAAGTTTTACTGTTCCTGAAGAAACACACACACACACACACTGGGGAGGAGACCATCGAAAAAGAGTCATTAGACTCTTTCGTCTCAGATCCTAAAAGCGGCACATAAGCCAGGGTCTTCTTTGTAGAAAACTTCATCTGCTCCTCGGTGGTCTCCTATGACTGCCGGCTGTGATCGGTGGTTTCAGCCTTACGACAAAGATTCATCGCACTTGGGAATAGCAGCGGCCAGAAACACCCTCTGCAGGCGTTGTCACCGGCCCAACAACAAGCCCTCCAATAGCCGAGTACCCATTAAAGCCAACCAATTTAAAAGAAAGGGTAATAAAAATAGCAAGTTCAACAGAGGTCAAAATGCAGGTTTTCGAAGGCCTCAAGGGAACAACGGATCTCAAGTGAAGTGTTATAAATGTGGAAAGCTGGGACATATCCTGAAAATTTGTAGGACAAAGTTCCCCAACAATGGAAACCATGAAAATTATGGGTACAATGGGAGAAACAACAACAACAACAAGAGAAGAAATGACAACAAAAAAGTCATCTGTGTAGTGTCTGACCGCTTATTTGCAAATGAAGAGCTGTCTGGATGGTGGGTAGATTACTGGAGCTACTCGACATATATCCAAGACCACAGAAGGGGCAGTAGATATGAAAGAGCTTGGTCCTGATGAACATAAAGTGTATATGGGAAATCATTCCTACTATGATGTAATGGGTATTGGGTCTTATAGACTCAATGTGGGGGGCACTAGTGTTTTATTAAATGAGGTTTTGTATGTACCCTCAATGAGAAGGAACCTAGTGTCTGTAT